>NC_067235.1:35372190-35399690 GCF_019924925.1 Ctenopharyngodon idella
CAGGTCAAGCCCCTTTTTGACCTCCCTTTTCGCCCCCCACGTCTATATTTATGGTCTGCTCCTGTCTCATGTAAAGAACAACAGCAGGAGCGGACCATCACATTTGGTCCCCAGCGTGGGGGCCGTTGGTAAGCCGAAGCGTTCCAGCTTTCCCACCGAGCCCTCTTCTGCTTCTCTGCGAATATTCCGGCTTTCCTCATTTGCATCTGCTAATTAGATCCTGTTAGCATCATTTTGTACATGACGCCCCTCTAAAGCAAACCAATGAATACATCCACTTGTAAAGAATATAACGACGCTGTTAAAGATACTAATTGACTTATGTAAGAGGGACCATTTCCCATTTTATCTGCGTATTCCCAAATGCTTTGTCTAATTAAATATGGACTCTTGGAGGATGAAATATTTATGGCTCACTCCTGACCAGCTTGCTTAACGGAGACTCTCTTGCTGTCAGGACGAGCCTAACATTTAATGTGTGGTCACATTAGTATGGAAGCTTGTTTCCGAAATTTTTTTGCGTATGTAACCCTAACTAATGATCGAATACGCTTTCAAACCGAGCAGCTTTCTGTTTCAAACCAAGAGATTTTCTGCAAATTCGCATGACCAACTTGAATCTGAGCGAAATCTGCGCTTTGAATTTTTTCACACTCACGTGAAACTCCGGAATGGATTCCTGTTGGAATGACTGGATTTTGTCCGCAAATATTCGCCACATAAATGCACTGTTACGGTGCTTGTACACTGGCATGAAGCAGAGCGAAAGTTTTTTGCTTCACGCTCTTGCGGGGAATTGTGGGATTGACAGCAGACCGGAAAAAGCAGTGAGAGCGGCCGAGAGCGTCAAAAGGTTGGGCGGTTCTCGACTTTATGCAAATGTAAAGCAAAAAACGAGGGCATTTCCATGCCAATTATTGGAAATGGAAAAATCGTCCCACCCAATATTTTATATTTTTAATGCTGCTCTTGATTACAGATGATGACAGACAGTTTAAAAAGTTAAATTTTTAGGCTGGTCTGACTAACAGTGCTCGTCAATGTCAAAATGATGGCCAATCAGATTAAAGAAGGCGGGGCTTACTATTCACTGAAGACGAGTGTGAATTCCAACGTGACGCTTTTAGTTTTTACAGTGAAAGAGTGTGTGCGTGTTAAGATATAAGTAGCTAAACGTTTAATATGACAACTGACAACTTTTTTACGTTTTTTTTACGTTTGTTTTATGACAATTGACAACTGTTTTACGATTGTTTAACGACCCACGGTAACATACGGTGATGCAAACTACTCAACTTTTTATGAAATTTCTCCAATTTAAATTGAAAATATGCTATCATTTAAATGATGTCTTTCATAACTGAATGTGACGAGACAAGAGACGTTTTTTACATCGGTTTTTACTCGGCACTGAGCGGAGTTTCGCAGCTGAAGTGGACATTCACAGTTACGGATAAAAAAAAGCCCAAAGTATAGTTCACTTTTTACGTGTATGCAAGGGTCATCATACAGTTCGCATGACGCGAATTTCGTCATCAGAAAAGTATGCACGTACTGTACGCACACCACCGGAGTTTTGTAACCGCGCATACTTGTATGTGCACGTTTAAGTTTTTTGCAGTAATTAGTTTATCCACAAGGTGGCAACCGTGCCCTGGAGACGTCAATTCACAAGGTAGTCGAAGAAAAACTTCATAAACAGAACAGACCGGAACACATGCGAGCTACAGCGACAATGGAGGCCTACATAGACGAGAGATTGTGTGAAGAGGTTAGAAAGTACCCTCATTTGTACAACTCTAGCATGAAAGAGTAAAAAGATGTTTACATGGGTTGTAACTCATGGCGAGAGCGACGTCGAACGCCTGTGTGTGCATACGAGTCAAATGAAGTATACTTTCCAAGGCTGTGGTTTCGACTGTGCATGTACACTATAGCATACTTTTAAAAAAAAAAATATATATACCCAGGGCTGGAGAGGCTGTTCGACATCGTTTTCAACCAAAAACTGAAAAGTTTTTATGTGTTTTGGCAGTTCATTGATACGACAACAGCGTTTTGGGGGCTTGAAAAAATGAGTTCAACGTGCAAATGTGGCATTCAAACTACAAGAAGATGATTTTGTAAAAACGGTGAAGTCATGCGCATGCGTATTACGTGTTCAGTCTATAGGCACTTTGTTTTTCCTTTACAAAGTGACTTCGCTAACTACTTGTCTGGCATGCATAATACAGTGTTTTTAATCGTTTTCGCGGATCCTTGTAAACGGGATCATTTTGACTGTTGTCTGTATGTGAAAAACACAAAGGAAACATTGTACATTGTTGTGTAAAGGTACCCAAATCTGACCACCTGACAGGAGGGCAAGCCGTTTTAGGGTACATTTAAACAACAACGATGTACTAAAAACAGAAAAGTTTTTTCTTTGTACAGATGACAACGTTATCAAAACTATCCCTGTTCACACGGATCCGTGCGAACGACTGTATTACGCATGCCAGACAAGTAGATGGCGATGTCACTTTATAAAGAAAGACTATGCGTCTGCGCATACTCATTCTTTTACAGAGTATCCGCGCCAAACACGCATGTCTATCACCTTATTTTTACAGTTTACTGCACTTTGATATTCTTCCTGTTATTTCCCAATAGCGGCTAATAAATCGGAATTCTCGCACATTCACAGAAAACACCTTATTTCCGTGTTCAAAAATAAGGTGGATAGACTAAACACGTAACACGCATGTGCATGACGGCACTGTTTTCACAGATTCGCGGTTTTGTTGTTTACACAGAGACAGGCTATCTTTTTCAAAAATTTCCACTTTGAAACCCGATTTCAAGCCACCAAAACACTGTTGTCGTGTAAATGAACGGCCAAAAGTTTTCTATTTTTAGTTGAAAACGGTGTCGTGTAAACAGGTTTATAGCCTATGTTATTTTGAAGCGCTTTGTAGGTCGTTTAGGATCGTGCAATTTTCCTCCAGCAGTTTCTTTTTCACATGCATTTGTAACATCAAAGTATATCTATAGTATATGGGTACTGTCCCATCCTATAGCCTATCGGAGTTTCAAATTAAATTGTGCACATGGACATGCACGTGCAACGCTGCATGCAGGACCGAAAGACGCGTGGCTCCGTACGAACATAGCATGCTAGTTGCATAATATGCCATATATAATTCCCGAAGATATAATACACAGCATATGGGTTATATTGTGCAGTATTCAGTACATTACTATTCCATTCCGAACTCAGCAAACTCACTGAAAAAAGGGGCGTGGCAATTTCTGCAATTCCAGCGGGAATCTCGTGTCACTTCGTGAAAAACAATTTAGCGCAAGTTCATTGATTTATTATCATTCCAGCGCACTTCCCACTGGTGGATATTTGAGCTTCATTTGAGTCATTGATTGATTTATTGTTTCTGTGGTTAATCACTTTCCCAGAGGTATTTTGTAAGCTCTTTATCTTCACAAACTTAAGCCAGAGGTAATTAATCCGATTTCTGTAGGTGCAGCGCAGAAATGCATCAGGAATCAAATATCAAGCGTGACTAGTACATCAGTTTCCCTGACGGTATCATCTTCACTTCATCAAAAGTTCAATCACTTGTATAGTCTGCGACTGCTTGTCTAATCATTTCAGAATGCATTATTATTTTTCCCTGATTTATACTGTTATGGAAGAATACTGAAACACATTGCTACAGACTTTTGATTAGATATCAGCTTTCATTTTTCCACTATGCTATCAGTTTACAAAATTAAGTTATTTCTAAATGTTCAAAACATAATTGTTTTTTTTTTTCTTTGGTTGTGCAAATGTTCTCTGAACAAGTAGGCTAGTTACATTTAAAAATGTTGGACGAATATCTCGTTTCTGCTAACGTTTTGAGGACATTATTAAAGACCAGATAACCCTGAACGAACGTTCTATTAACGTTACGTTTGTTCATAACTTTGAGAGAACCTTGACAGAACGTTCTGAGAACGTTCCCTGTGAGCTGGGGAGTCACTATGAACCAGTTAATAGTAAAAGAGAAGCATTGATTGTGTTGTGTGAAGATGTCAGATGTTTTGGATCTGTTTTGTTATTCTATGTTATGTTTCTTTTGAGAAAACATGCTTTCCATCTTCTCTGTGCTTTCTTACAGACGTGTGAACGCGTTCACATGTGGAAGGTCATGCTGCTCGTCGTCCTCGAGGCAGATTCAACCATCCGCTTCTGTTTCTGTATGTGCTCAGGTCTGTCAAAACCACTGGGTTCTTCTGGAGAGACTCGCCTCGTTACGTTTAACTGCCTGGTGCGATATCTCGCGCGATACAAAGTGGCAGTAAAGAGAGAATTGAGGCTAAAAGTGCCGTTTTCCTGCCTTAAGCCTGGGATTAAAGAGGAAAACAGAGATTTACAGGAACATTTCACCCAAAAACCAACATATATTCTCACTCCATTGTGTCTCCAAACCTCTAGAATGTTATTTTTTTTTCTGTGGATTTGAAAATTTAAAAAGTTTTACAGGTTTGGAATGACATGAAGGTGAACATTCATTATTATTTGGTTACACTTTACAATAAGGTTCCATTTGTTAATGTATCAACATGAACTTGTGTTGTTCAACTGGTTGAGGTTGATTTGGAAAGTAATTAGTAATAAGTAATGCAATTCTTTTTACAGCAATCTAATTACACTGTTGAAGATGTAATATAGTAATTAGCAGCTAGTAATTAGTTTTTTAGAGAAACTTACCCAGCAATGATTATTTTAAGCCACTTCAGATGTTAAAATGATCTGAAATGGTCTGCAAAAGTAGTGTGTTTTTGTGGGTTGTGATTATTAACACGTGGAGATGAACGCACAGCTCAGGGAACGTTCTCAGAACGCTCTCTCAGAGTTATGAACAAACGTTCTTCCAGTAACGTTAATAGAAGGTTCGTTCAAAGTTGGTCTTTAATAATGTTCTCAAAATGTTAGCACGAAAACACGTTGATGAAACATTTTAGTTGGACATTTTTAAATGTAACTACTTGTTTCAAACGTTCAAAGAAAATTCAAGAGTAACATTCAATGTTTGCAAGATTTTTAAAATTAACTACTTGTTCCAACGTTCAAAAGTAACGTTTCAAAAGTAACATTCAATGTTTCCAACATTTTTAAATGTAACTAGTTGTTTCAAACTTTCAAAAGTAACGTTCAATGTTTGCAAAACATTTTGGTTGGATGTTACTAATTCAGCAGTTACTACTTACTAGTTTCAAATGTTTGATTTAAAAAGCAATGTTTGCGAAGTGATAAAATGGAACGTTCCCTTAATGTTTTCCCTAACGTTCACATAACCAAGAACAAATGCTTTTTTAAAAAAACCTGCACCTTCAGAGAACATTCAGAAATGGCATTTTCATATTTTTGTTAGCTGATGTGTCTTTCAGCTGTCATCTAAACATCATCAAGCACATTTGACCAAAATATGAAAGCAAATGGTTTTTCCACCTCACGGCCGTCATTAGAGCCGCGTGTCTTTTGTTCTCCTCAGACCTTTGCGTTCTGCCTTTTGTCTGCCAGCAGCCGTCGGACCGAAGCGTTTCTGCTCAGCAGGTCCGAACTTCTCCGCGCAGTAATTAACCTCTCTGAGAAGAGCGCAGGAAGTGTATGTAAGAGAGAAATAAATAAAGAACCATATAAGAGCCCAGAGCAGAATGGATTCTGAGAGCGTCTGTCTCATGTGCACGATCCCATTCAAAGCAGCCGGCGTCCTTCCTCCTCTACCTCTGCTCCTCATCCTCGTCTTTTTAACACATGTGAGCTGCAGCATGTAATGAAGGAAAACTGTGATATGTGGGGCAGAGAGCAGATCTTTCTCTCTTAATGAATACAGAAAACACAGCGTCTGAATGGACGAGCTCAGGCTCCTGCTGAAGAAGGCCATCTGACGCCGGCTCTTATTAAAGCACATAAAGCACAGGCAGAGAAAGTAATTTTGTTCGATCCTTTTCTCCTGGTGGCTTCTGCCACTTTTTTACGGAGGGGCTTTTATGGAGCTCATAATTATTTCGGTGAGTGGCCTCAAGCACAAACCCGGGAGTCTTTGTATCTTTTTGACATTTGGAGAGAAAATGGATGTCATATTAACATTTCTGTCATTTCTGTTTCAGCAAGACAAGTTCATAACCAAGCACATGCTTTACTAAAACACTTGTATGTTTTATGCTCATTATTTGGTTTTAGCATTTGATATCCAAAAGACTGAATCTAAATAATTTGACCAAGTTCCAGCTGGTATTTTAGACTGATTAAATCTGTTTGTTTGGTAACACTTTACAATAAATTCCCATAATGCTTTAACTAACATTGACAATGAGCAATACATTTCTTACAGTATTTATTAATCTTGATAAACAAATGGAACCTTGTTTTGAAGTGTTACTGTTTGTTTTTATTCTCATCTTATTTGCTATTGAGAAATGTTACTACTTGTTTCAAACATTCAAAAGTAACATTCAATGTTTGCAAAATTTTTAAATGTAACTACTTGTTTCAAATGTTCAAAAGTAACGTTTCAAAAG
This sequence comes from Ctenopharyngodon idella, assembly GCF_019924925.1. NCBI lineage: Eukaryota > Metazoa > Chordata > Actinopteri > Cypriniformes > Xenocyprididae > Ctenopharyngodon > Ctenopharyngodon idella. Next base: position 35,378,755 of record NC_067235.1, read on the forward strand.
TAATGCTCAATGTAACATTAAAAAAAAACGTTTCAAAACTAACGCTCAATGTTTGCAACATTTTTAAATGTAACTACTTGTTTCAAACGCTCAAAAGTAACATTTCAAAAGTAACGTTAAATGTTTGCAACATTTTTAACTATTTGTTTCAAACGTTCAGAAGTAACATTTCTAAAGTAATGCTCAATGTAACATTTAAAAAAAACATAAAAAAATAACATTTCAAAAGTAATGCTCAATGTAACATTAAAAAAAAACGTTTCAAAACTAACGCTCAATGTTTGCAACATTTTTAAATGTAACTACTTGTTTCAAAATGTTCAAAAGTAACATTTTAAAAGTAACGCTTAATGTTTGCAACATTTTTAAATGTATGTAAGATAAATATTTGCTATTTCTGCTGTTTTATATCATAATATTGACATGCAGTACATTCACAATTACTTACAGTTAAAGTGAATATAGTGACATCATTCTTGAAACAAAAGCTTTCTGTAACACTTTACAATAAGCGTTCATTGATTAACACTAACTACATTTAGTTAACATGAACAATGCTTCTACATCATTTATTAATCTTATTGTTAATCTCAACATTTACTAATTAAGATCAAAAGTTGCATCTGTTAACATTAGTTAATGCACTGTGAACTATAACAAAGGTTATTAAATGCTGTAAAAATATATCCCTCAATTGTTAGTTAATGCATTATTAGTATTATAAAGGGTTACTGATTTTTCATGTTAATGCTTTTTTTTTTTTTTCCCTTTTATGACACATGAAACAGGAAATAAATGGTAAGGACAGGTGCAGTTTTCCTGGAAACAGGTATTACACTAGATATTACACATTTCCTGAAACGTTAAAATTTTTTTGAGCGTTTGTAAAAGCGAGAGGCCTTTAGGGAGCTGGTGTTGTGTCTGTGCTGCGTCTCAGGCCTTGAGAACGAGTGTGAAAGGACTCGAGGCTTCAGACGTTGTCATCTTTATTTGAGCTTTGATGTTGAATCATGTCACAGCGGATCTAACAGACCTGCTCTTGTGATCGGACTCGACCTGCGAAGATCGGCTCTAAAATTCACTTAGGCTAAAAAAACAAAAACAAAGAAAGAACGAAAACACTGTGACACAAGAGCTCGGCGCACAACAGTGTGTTTCCACTCATTTCTGCCTCTAAATGTCCATAACTAGATTAGTTTCAGAGTTTGTTTTGCACTTTTCACATACACATTGTTTCTAAGCAGCTTTAGAGAAAGTCATGATGTTATGAAAGTTTATAATATCTTAATATCTTCATGCCTTATAGTCGCACTTATCAGATTAGAGCTGGATGATAATATAGTTTTGCAATGATACAAACAATCAAGCAGTTGAGATTTGCTTTAAAGTATATATCGCCCTGCACAAATACACTGTATGTACACTGTAAAAAATCATTTTTCAAAGGTTATTGCAGTGCATTTTACAAGAAAATACTATTTCAGTTTTTCTACTTCTAAATTTCACGTTACTTGCCGTTTCCTTGTAATCATTTGTGAAATTTACTTGCAATTTATGAGTGAAAATTGTTTCAAAGTAAATCCCACACCAATTTTTGTTCAGTGCATTCAGAAAAGTTGGACATGCATATATGACTTTATAGTTATATTTTGATGAAATGAAAAATCAGGTATGCTATGATTTTCTATATAGCATATATTTATTTTTTTTTGTTTGCTCTAACTCAAATGCTCTAGCGCCACCAACTGTCCAAAGTTGCACTCACGTTTATGCTATTAACTTTTGAACGTTTTTTTCCGCCATTTTCCAAAAAAACTACTTGTTCATTCGATCTTTATCAAATTTGGCTCAGATCATCTTCAGACCATGCTGGCAAAAAGTTATTAAAAACCTTTTGATAAACCCAACCATTTTTAAATATCGCGCAAACGAATTTGAAGAACACGCCAAATTGGATGCAATACTATATCTCCGCAACGCTGTAGCGTATTGAGACAAATCTTGGCACATGTCATCACAAGCCTGACCTGAGGCTACGTGCAGTGTTTCTGCACAGCGCCTCCTACTGGTCAGGAGATATGAAAATGGCTATTTTTGCTTATAACTTCTGAACGGTTTGCCCATAAATCATAAAACTGGTCTCTTTTGATTCAGTGCTGAATACCGAGTCGAATGATTCCCAATATTGGGTGTAAGCCATTTAGAATTTTGTCATAAAATGCTGTATTTTATGAATGCATTAGTGCATCGTTATGGAATTGTCATCGGCACCCTGCTCTGAAGGTACTTTTGATTCATTTTGCCTATTTTATTGAAACTGGGCTTGATAGATTCCTTGAGTCAAGACGATTTTTTCCCCTCCATGTTCCGAAAAACCTACTTTTTCGAAATCGTCCTAGATTGTTCATCCGATTTTCACAAAAATTGGCTCAGATCATCTTTAGACCATGCTGGCAAAAAGATTTTAAAAGGTTTTTGATAAACCCAACTGTTCTTAAATAACGCGCAAACGAATTTGATTAAGAGAACGCCAAATTGGATGCGAGGCTATATCTCCGCAACGCTGTAGCGTATTGAGTCAAATCTTGGCACATGTCATCACAAGCCTGACCTGAGGCTACATGCAATGTTTCGGCACAGCTCCACCTACTGGTCAGGAGATATGAAAATGGCTATTTTTGCTTAAAACTTCTGAACGCCTTGCCCATAAATCATAAAACTGGTCTCTTTTGATTCAGTTTTGAACACTGAGTCAAATGATTCCCAATATTGGCCATTTTGGGTGTCAGCAATTTAGAATTTTGTCGTAAAATGCTGTATTTTATGAATACATTAGCATGGTGCCAATGACAAAAAAGTTTTGCAACAGTGCTTCTTCTGATGAAAATTTATAATGAAATGTCAAAAAATGCTAATAGCTTTTGAATAATTTTGCCTATTTTAATGAAACTGGTCTTGATGTATTCCTTGACTCGTACAGAGAACAATGATACCAATTATGCCATATTCGTTCGAACTTGCTTTCCGCCATTTTGAATTTCTTTGAAAACCATTTTGACCAAAATAATCTAAATTGTCTTTAATTACTCATTGTTGCAGTTGCTCTGAAGCTTCCAGCCATGCTTGTATAACTCATCATGCCTTTTATGTGCTTAATTGCTGCTTACAACTAAAATTGATTCTGTAATTTTCCTGTTTATTACTGAAGCTGCTTGCAAACAATCCTGTATACAATGTTGTATGCTATACAACAATATTGCATAAAGTGCTATAGAAATAAAGCTGACCTAACTTGATTTGAATCTCTAGAGATGGAAAAACCTCACAGGATGTGCACTTCCCTCTTATCTCAACACTTAAACTCAACACCAGGGTCCAGCTCAGTGTCGCACATGTTAACCAGCACATCTTTGGTGAGTTTGGCATCGCTTCGGTCCATTGCATGTTGGTAGTGATGAGGTTCACCCCAAGCTTTTGCCTCCAGCCATCCCTCCTCCCCTCCCTAGTCTTCTGCTTGATTACTCATAATGTAATTTTAATTAAAACTGCGGTGTCAAAGGGTTTTGCGAGCCCAGATTGCAGCACTGTGGAAGCTCCTCACTTGGTTCAGAGGAAATGCATCCTGACACCACCGGGACGCCGAGATAAACAAAAGCTGCTGCTCTTTATAGGGCATGTTATCATGGTGGGTCTGGTCATGAACGGCTGGCCTGCAGCGAGCGATCATTTATTTTTACATCCATCAGTCCTGACGGGTGAGTGTCCGCTGCGTTTCTGATCATACAGTATCTGCATATCTGATTATTGTAATCATTACAAGCACAAGTTGTACATGTTCATTGTGTCTGCTTAAATGAATACAACAAGTTAACTAAACACATAACTTGTATTATATTTTAGCTCTATATCACTGCCATATGGACATTACTTTGACATACAATCATCTCTAGCTGATAACAGACATTGAAAAAAGCATTTTCTGTGAAGCTGCTTTGAAACAATATATATTGTGAAAAGCGCGATACAAGTAAACTTGAATTGAACTCAACTGAATATCTGATCATGGCTTTATATGCAGAAACAGCTACTGCAGAAGTAAACCAAGATACATCGTCACTTGCTGTGTGTAATTTCTGCTCCACTAACAGCAATAAAAAGAACTGCAAAAATAATGATTGTTTTCCAACAGGTTTCCCAAACTTTCAGGTTTCTGTTTCAAGACAAGTTCTTAACAATGGAAGCTTGTTCCCACCACGGAATGAAAACTTTTTCTTACAATTCAAACTTGTTTTTTTCTCACAATTATATATCTGATATAAATTCGCAATAGCACAGAAAAAAAGTCAAAATTGTGAGTTACACTGTTTTTTGTTGTTGGTTTTTTACTATTTACTGTTTATCCAACTGATTTGTCTGACACAATATAAAAAAAAATTATCTCAACTAAGTAACTCAAAAAAGCCCATGCAAAAAAGAAAAAATTGAACAAGTTCTGATTTTTTTTTTTTTTTACAGTGTATAAACTCGGAATTGCAAGAAATAAAGTCAGACTTACAAGATATAAACGACCTTTTCTAATTGCAAGTTTATATCTTCAAATTCGGACTTTTTTTCCTCAGAATTGTGAGTTTATATAACAATTCAGAGAAAAAATAATCTGAATTGCGAGTTATAAAATTGGAATTGTGAGACAAAAAGTCGCAGTTACCCGTTTTTTTTTTTTTTTATTTCACTAAAATACTTATTTGTTTTATTCTTATTATTTGTTTGTTTTATAAAATTGCAAAAATACAGATTGTTTTCCAACAGGTTCCAGTCCTACTGGAATATCTTCAAGCAGATGAGGATGAAATATTCTAAAAGATATCAAAAGTGATGCGGCCAGTCCACTTTAGAGATACTATCTATAAGTAACTTTGCATCTAAATGTCAACTTATTCTCATTAATTTGCAACGACATGTCAGCTGACTCTCATTAGAGTATTAGTAGATTGGCCAAATACAGAAGGCTGAAGTGATCGAGTCGGGGTGTAAAGGAGGAGCAGATTGCAAAGATAGCAGGGAGCCAAGCCATGTAAAGATTTAAAAGTGAGCAGTAGTATTTTGTACTTGATACGATAGGACATCGGCAACCAGTGGAGATCAAACAGAATAGGGGTGATGTGGGTGAGAATTCTTGAAGCAGAGTTTTGAATATGTTGCAATCTGGCAATGGAGCTAGCAGGTAAGACAATGAGAAGGGCATTACAGTAGTCAAGACATGATGAAACTAATGCATGGATGACTGTTTCTGCGGAGTTGTTTTATTCAGTTATTTTATTTCATTCACACAAGCAGAAATTTTATCAATTTGAGTGGATAGAGCAGGATTACAGGTGTCATCAGTTTAGAAATTATAGTTATTATAGAAATTATAGCATGTCGATGTAAAATCTGACCAAGAGTTTTATGTAGATGAGGAATAATAATGGACCTAGAACAGAACCCTGAGGCACACCTTGCTTCAGGGGAACAGTAAGAGATCGAAAATCCTGCAGTGAAATGTAAAAGTGTCTATCAGAGAGATAGAAGGAAAACCAAGAAAGACCAACACTCAAGAGAAGTGGGAAATAAGTAAATCATGACAGTATCAAAGGTGGAGGTGAGGTTGAGTTGTAGAAGTATAGAGAAAGAGCCAGATTTAATCATCAATCAATCTATGAATTGGGCGAAAACCAGATTGAAAGGGATCAAAGAGATTATTTTCAGCTATAAAAGCTAGGAGGAAACAGTACTTTGGCAATAAATGGTATATTTGAAATAGGACGATAATTACATAGAATTGACGGGTCAAGGTTGAGTTTCTTGAGAACTTGGGAAACTGCAGCTGTTTTAAGTGGCAAAGAGAATGAAACAGAGGCAAGAGATCCATTCATGAAGTGAGAAATAGGTGCAGAGATGACAGAATGGCAGAGAAGTAGGAGATGGATTCATCGGAGAAAAGCTAAACTCAGCGGCCTCATCAGAGAAACACCGGTGGACATGCTGTGTTTTCCAGTATATGATTCAAGAAAGAACAGCAAAGCTCATCTAAAGCTATATCATGAGAGCTTGTTTATTGTCTCAAATAACGCTTTTGGCCTATTGCTTGATTTGTTAATCATAGCAAAGACAAAACCAGAGCAAGCCGAGTTCAGAGCAGATTTGTACATTTTGAGTTAAGGATCAGAAACTAAAATTGACTAAAAGTGAATAACGACACTACTGTCTTCTGTAGAGCTGCTTATATCTGAATTGAACTTGTTTCATAATTGATGAACTTTACAATGTTATTGTAAAGTAGCTTTACAGAACACAATAGAGTCATTGTTCAGATCAATTCAGTTCAATGTTGATTCAGTTTAGTTCAATAACAATGTCGATGTTGCAAAATTCATCAATGATAAAACATTGCTGTCTTTGGATCAGATATTAAACCAGAATAATAGGTCTTTGCTTTGTTAAAAACAACCCAAGTTGGGTTGTTTTAATCCAGCGGTTGGATTAAAACAATTGGTTATTTGCTCAATGTGCTGGGTAGTTTTATTTAACTCAACTATTGTTTAAAAATTGTTTAAAACAACACAGTCACCGGGTTTGTCCATTTTAACCCAACTTGGGATGTTTTAACCCAGCATTTTTAGAGTGTATTATGTGTGTGTGTGTGTGTGTAGAAAATAAATTGGGGTTAATCAGTCATATCATCAATTACTGTTCTCTGAGTTGAGATTGTCCTTATATTCTATATACTCATTTTTTCAAGTCTTTGTTGAAATCATCCTTAAAATAATTTCCATTACTAAAATTCTTCAACTATATCAAACCATTGTTTACAAGTTGGAGTAACATCCTTAAAGCAGTTCATGGTCTTCTTACAGGCCACAAGAAATATTGACCACCATAACTCTTTCAATGTAGAACCCACCACAGAAGAAAGAGCGGCATCTCCACGACTGTGGTCTGATTTCCTGACGGATCTCCTGTCCTGTCCCTTTAACATTTGCCGGCGGGATCCAGAGCCTCCCGCCGCAGTTGGCCGGTCAGTGAGCCGTAGTATAAGAGGTTTTAACTTTGCTAACCTTCCTCTGCCAGGATCACAAAGGCCTGCTGCTGCTGGGGTATATTGGAGCGGTGGGTCGCATCCCGGCTTTGGCAAACCTCTGACGGGAGAGGGATGTGATGTTATTAAACTCTCCGTTGCAGGCTGCCTGGTGTCAGATGGAGTAAATAAACACAAAGGTGCACAGCCTCTGGCAGGTGTCACAGATCCATCCAACTGAGAGACTCGCTGGAGGTCCAGGTGAGCCTTTGCTAATTAGTCCACACACACGGTCCAAAAACACACGGTGAGGATGCTCAATCAGTCGTGTAACATGATTCTAGATTCTAGACTGCTGAAGATGTGCAAGTAATGCCTCATAGAGGACACACAACTAATGTGAAACATGTGAACTGCATGTGTCAGCAAGAAAACTATCGATTCTCATTCCAATTCAAAATAAAATCTGTTCTCTAGCCATGGTGATGTAAAGTCTGAGCCAGAGGTATATGTAGATGAGGAATAATAATGGACCTAGAACAGAACCCTGAGGCACACCTTGCTTCAGGGGAACAGTAGAAATGTTTTTACAGTGAAATGTAAAAGTGTCTATCAAAGAGATAGAAGGAAAACCAAGAAAGACCAACACTCGAGAGAAGTGGGGAATAAGTAACTCATGACAGACAGTATCAAAGGGGGAGCTGAGGTCAAGTTGTAGAAGTACAGAGAGTCGACAGAGTGTAGTAGGTCATTCACTACCTTTACAAGGGCCGTTTCAGTACTATGAATTGGGTAAATAAACAAATTGAAAGAGATCAAAGAAATTATTTTCAGTTAGAAAAGCTGGAAGGCTTTCCAGTAATTTGGCAATAAATGGTAATTTGAAATAATAATTAGATAGAATTGACGGGTCAAGGTTGGGTTTCTTGAGACACAAAAAGAACACAAAAACTTTGAGCTGCATGACATGATAATCTTTTGCACTCCTCTTAGAAGAAAATGTTCTATATAGAACTTTAAAGGTTTCTATCAGGCGCTTCACTCTTAAAAATAAAGGTTCTTTATTGGCATCGATGGTTCCACGAAGAATCTTTAATATCCATTGAAACTTTCCAATGCTCAAAAGGTTCTTTATAGTGGAAAAATGTTCTTCGCACTAAGAAAAAAAACGGTGCTTTTCAGAGTTGATCAATGAAAGATCCTTTGGGGAAGCAACAATGGTTCTTCATCAATGCAAAAATGCAAAAAAATGTTTCAATTCATATTTAAATTTAATTTTATGAATTAAGCAGCTTTTAAACATACTTTATCACTAGAAAAACTGAAATAACCTGTTAAACATGAAAGCATTATGCAATCATTTTAGACATTTCTCCTTATATAGAGCCTTTTTGGCATAAAGGGTTCTTTAAAAGTCAAGAACTCTAGAGTTCTAGAACCTTTTTTTAAACATTTTTTTACTAAGAGTGTGTAGAACTGCTTTTCAGCTGGAATTGAAGTCATTTAATAATTGATGAACTTGTAAAATTAACATTGTTACTGAACTAAACTGAATCGATCTGAATAATGACACCATTGTGTTTTTAGAGCTGCTTTACTCCTGAATTAAGCTTGTTTTATAATATGATGAACTTTACACTATTATAAACTAAATCAAATCAACACTGAATTCTATTGTCTTCTGTCCTGACAAAAATATGTTCTAGAAAGAATGTTTTCCTAACATTCCCATTAAGTTATAAAAACGTTATTTCTTAATGTTCTCTGAACGTTCAAAATGACCAGTTTTTTTAATATTTTAAAAATGTTTTCTTGGTTATGTGAACATTAAGGGAATGTTCTATTTTATCATTCTTCAAACATTATGGGAACGTTACATTTGAATGTTCTCTGAATGTTCTGAAACAAGTAGTAACATTTAAAAAACGTTAGATGAACATAAACTAAAACATTAAACATTCCATGAGCGATGTATAAATAATGTTTTTGTGCTAACGTTTTGAGAAGATTATTAAAGACCAGATAACTTTGAACGAACGTTCTATTAATGTTACTGGAGGAATGTTTGTTCATAACTTCAAGAGAACCTTGACTGAGAATCTAGCAGAATCTGAATTTGTCTCATATTTGATGAAGTTTGCATCATTGATTCTTTTATTTACCTGTTATTGATTCACTGTGAAGCTGCTTTGAAATGATCTGTACTGTATAAAGCGCTGTAGAAATAATGCTGACTGGACTTCAGGAAAGTGTTTGTATATAAACTGCAGCAGTGAATTATTCTTCATATCACCAACAAGATGAACAACGATAAAAGCGGTCACGTAACATCAGCTGTTTGTTTGTCTTCATCAGGCTGCACAAAAATAGCAAGAGGTGAAAATGTCTTAAGAATGTTTTATCATTTTGCAGCAGGGGAATAAAAAACAAACCAAAACTTGTGAATTCACTCTGAATCCTCCTTTCATCCCTCGTTAAAGGTGTTGAAGTAATAGCATCTCAGCTCACTGGAAGCGTTCTCAGAACGTTCTGTCAAGGTTCTCTCAAAGTTATGAACAAACGTTCTTCCAGTAACGTTAATAGAACATTGGTTCAGAGTTACCTGGTCTTTAATAATGTTCTCATAAAACATTATTTATACAATGGAATGTTCCCTTAACGTTCACTTTTCTTTTAATGTAAAAAACTGGAACATTTTTATTCTTAGAACATCTTTCTGGTGAAATCACTGTCTCTCTTGGCTCCAGTGCGTCTCTTTCTTCACATGTATGTTAATGTGTGGGACTCACTTGCATGTGCGTGTCCTTTGTTTGATGAGATTCTCTGTTGATTGTCTTTGAGGTGAGGAGCTGTGTGTGTGTGGTTTGGTCTGTCTGATGGCAATGAGACGCTCTTAGATGTTTCTAACCGCTACATGAGCTTTAAACTAGTGTGGGAAATTCAGCAGCAAAGACGTGTTTACAGCAGAAACAGACATCCAGTGACAGACCTGCGGTGTGTCTCACCTGCTGTTGCACAACTGGATTAGACATTAAAGCTGTGATGTGAGAATGGCACGCTCACGGCAGGTAACGCACTACAACAGGTGTTAACACACGCTTATTCCAGTCTACAGAAGCACATTTTCATAACATTTCTTACAACATGAATTCCAGAAATGTTGGGACTTTTTTTAAATTTGAATAAAATGAAAACTAAAAGACTTTCAAATCACATGAGCCAATATTTTATTGTATAGAACATAGATAACATAAATGTTTAAAGGGAGAAATTTTACAATTTTTATCCACAAAATGAGCTCATTTCAAATCTGATGCCTGCTACAGGTCTCAAAATAGTTGGGACGGTTGCATGTTTACCATGGTGTAGCATCTCCTCTTCTTTTCAAAACAGTTTGAAGACGTCTGGGCATGGAGGTTATGAGTTTCTGGAGTTTTGGTGTTGGAATTTGGTCCCATTCTTGCCTGATATAGGTTTCCAGCTGCTGAAGAGTTTGTGGTCTTCTTTGACGTATTTTTCTCTATAGGTGAAAGATCTGGACTGCAGGCAGGCCAATTCAGCACCCGGACTCTTCTACGATGAAGCCATGCTGTTGTAATAGCTGCAGTATGTGGTTTTGCATTGTCCTACTGAAATACACAAGGCCTTCCCTGAAATAGATGTCGTCTGGAAACCTTTATATACCTTTCAGCATTCATAGTGTCTTCCAAAACATGCAAGCTGCCCATACCGTATGCACTTATGCACCTCCATACCATCAGAGATGCTGGCTTTTGAACTGAATGCTGATAACACGCTGGAAGGTCTCCCTCCTCTTTAGCCCGGAGGACACGGCGTCCGTGATTTCCAACAAGAATGTCAAATTTGGACTCGTCTGACCCACTTTGAAACAGTCCATTTTAAATGAGCCTTGGCCCACAGGACACGACGGCGCTTCTGGACCATGTTCACATATGGCTTCCTTTTAGCATGATAGAGCTTTAGTTGGCATCTGCAGATGGCACGGTGGATTGTGTTTACAGACAGTGGTTTCTGGAAGTATTCCTGGGCCCATTTAGTAATGTCATTGACGCAATCATGCCGATGAGTGATGCAGTGTCGTCTGAGGGCCCGAAGACCACGGCCACCCAATAAAGGTCTTCGGCTTTGTCCCGTACGCACAGAGATTTCTCCAGTTTCTCTGAATCTTTTGATGATGTTATGCACTGTAGATTATGAGATTTGCAATTTGTCGTTGAGGAACATTTTTAAAGTATTCCGTAAAAATCTTTTTACGCACTGTTTCACAGCTGTGCCCATCTTAACTTCTGAGAGACTCTGCCTCTCTAAGACATCCCTTTTATAGCTAATCATGTTACAGACCTGATATCAATTAACTTAATTAGTTTCTAGATGTTCTCCCAGCTGAATCTTTTCAAAATTTCTTGCTTTTTCAGCTATTTGTTGCCCCCGTGCCAACTATTTTGAGACCTATAGCAGGCATCACATTTGAAATGAGCTCATTTAGTGGATAAAAGTGTAAAATTTCTCAGTTTAAACATTTGTTATGTTATCTATGATCTATTGTGAATTAAATATTGGCTCATGTGATTTGAAAGTCTTTTAGTTTTCATTTTATTCAAATTTAAAAAACGTCCCAACATTTCCAGAATTCAGGTTATATTCCTATTCTCGTACATTCTTCTGTGACCTTAAAACTGCTGGAAAATCGAGCTGAGATCCAGATGATTTAGACCCTCGAAAATATGAAACACACACAGTAGTCAGCTTCTGTAGCAATACTGCATTTCAGTTTGTGATTAAAAATTATGAAGTGACCGTTTCGTTACCATTTTGAAGCCGTTTCAACTATGATTTATTTATATTTATTGTGTCCTTACTGAAAATATTTGGATTTATTTAAATTCAGTTTTGTGTTTCTGCACACGCACACACACACACACACACACACACACACACACACACACACACACACACACACAGGTTTGTTTTGCTATCTTAGTGAGGACTCTCCATAGGCGTAATGGTTTTTATACTGTACAAACTGTACATTCTCTCCCCCTACACTAGCTCTACCCCTAACTCTACCCATCACAGAAAACTGTCTGCATTTTTCCATTTTTAATAAAACATTGTTTAGTATGTTTTTAAAGCTATTTTAAATAAATGAAATGTCCTCATATTTGATGTTAAAGTCGTAATACCAGAGTAATACCCATGTCTTTATACAAATTTGTATCTTCATAAATCATGAAAACAAGCACACACACACACACACACACACACACACATATATATATATATATATATATATATATATATATAGAATGAAATAACGGTAATTACGACATGGTGTAACTTTAATTATTATTATTATAAATATTTCCCCTTATTTCACCAGCCAAATTTGTGTCTCGAACTACAAATGATCACTCAGAGTTCAGTCGTGACGGTGTGTAGTTCATTCTGAGCACCGCAGAACTACAATGACCAGACTTTCAAGTGGCTCGTGCTGGTGTCGTCACCGGAAGTGGCTGAAACAGTCTCGCGCTAAACATGCTGCGCAGAGGGTGACATTGGACACAGATTAATGTTTTATAACAGTAAAAATTCTAGTAATTAGTATCAGTAACTGAAGTGTAAATGGAGCCGTCTAAAGCAGGTACAGGAACATTTTAATTTCCGGCGGAATGTTTGTTATGGATGTGTGTATAAATGTCAGCTGTATTACCTCACAACACTACAACTACACAACACTGTTCCCAGATCATTATACGCGCTTATAGATGCAAGAAATGTCATGTATTTGTTACATTAAAAGCATTTTATAGGTTTTTGATCGTTTGTAGATACAGACTGTGGCATCAGGAGTTATTCTGAATGAATCATTTAACATGAATGAATCAAATGACTCTTCTAGGGTTTGTACAGCTGTCACTTCATTGTCAGTCACGAGATTCAGTGAAGTGTCTGTTAGGATTTGATCATTGACTGAATGTTTTCATTCATATGAACATGATTATTGATCATTGACAATGTTTTCATTCATATGAACATGATTATTTTTGACTCCACAGAGGAGCCGCACCTGAGGCACGTGGAGAAAGACGTGTTGATTCCCAAGATGATGCGGGAGAAAGCCAAGGAGAGATGCGTCCAGCATGTGGATGGTACGACGGGTTTACATTCTGTCATCATTTACTCTCGTTCCAAACCCGTAAGGTCATAGTTCATTCAGTTTTGGGTGAACAACTGATGCGGGAGAGCAACTGATACTTTCATCTTTGAGTGAACTAACCCTTTAACACTGAAGCGCAGATGGCAGCAGGAAGTGAGCCACCCGTGACCCCTGCGCATGACATCATCTCCAGCTCGGGTTTCCTCTTGATCAGTGAGTTCTGAACGTGCAGAGAGTAGGTGACGGGTCAGAAGAAGCCGCTGGCCTCTGATGTAGTGAACATCTCGCTGTCTGCTGTCTACACGGGCAGCATCACCTCGAGTGAACCGTCACGTGTGTGTGACGCCTCGCTGAGATATATAAACACACACATATAGTTTTATTTTCCAAATATCTACACAACAGTTATTTTTGAAACAAAAGACTCAACTCGCAGCTCGTATTTATGTAATCATCAGTGATGATTAAGAATGAGATTGCAATGAGAGTAAAAACAAAGTTAAAACCTCAAAATAAACATTTTTGTAATCAAAAGTTTTTGGTATTTAATAATAAATTACAATACAAATAATGAGATGGAGTTTTTCGCCCTACCGCGGTACTTCCACCTACGTCACGCGTGACCTTTACAACATGATTACGTAATGCGTGGAGCATCACAGAGCAGTGCAAGACGAGCATTTGTGCTTAAAAAGTATATAATTGTTATTTTTTTTAGAAAATGTCCGATGGTTTCTCTAGATAAGACTCTTATTCCTCATCTGGGATCATGTAGAGCTCTTTGAAGCTCATGGATTCACAAACTTTTGTTAGATGTAAAAGTCCCCCTCAGATTTTAAGGTAATATTTCAATACTTTTATATCATGTTCATGGTTCTCTGATGTTGGTTAATGGTCACGTGACATACAAGTAAACAGATTGGCCTAATCTTTTTATTTAATCTTGCTATTTGAAGATTTGCGATATGACATTTCATATGAAAATCTCTGATATTTCTCCTGCAGTGAGACAGAGAGCAAAGACTCGACTGCTGATGGAAATAGTTACTTGTGAAGGTTTTCACACCTGCCTACAGCAACCACCAAACGCCTACGAGCAGTGTACTACACCTACTACAACAGTGACATTTATGTCTTCAATTCTTCACTGCCAAACATTCACACCTTGAGTTAGTTCACCCAAAAATGAAAATTCTGTTATTAATAATTGTTGTTCCACACACCTTCGTTCATCTTCAGAACACAAATTAAGATATTTTTGATGAAATCCGAGAGGTTTATGACTCGTCCATAGACAGCAACACTTTCAAGGTCCAGAAAGGTACTAAAGACATTGTTAAAACAGTCATGTGACTGCAGTGGTTCAACCTTAATGTTATGAAGAGACGAGAAACAAAACAAAAATAACAACTTTATTCAACAATCTCTTCTCTTCTGTGTCATTCTCATACGTTGTTTCCGTCCAGCGCTTCCAGGTTCTACATCAGAACGCCGGCTCATTATTGGCCGGCTCCTGCGTCAGCATCACACGCATGCGTCGTGCTGATCACGTGACCAGATTTGGTTTTTAGATGCAAACACGGAAGCTTCACTGTGATACTGCGTCACCTGCGTCAGGGGAGAGACGAATTTGTTGAATAAAGTGGTTATTTTTGTTTTGTTTTTGCGCACAAAAAGTATTCTCATCTCTTCATAACATTAAGGTTGAACCACTGCAGTCACATGACTGTTTTAACTATGTCTTTAGTACCTTTTTGGACCTTGAAAGTGTTGATTATAGATATTGAGTCATAAACCTCTTGGATTTCATCAAAAATATCTTAATTTGTGTTCTGAATATGAACGAAGGTCTTACGGGTGTGGAACGACATGAAGGTGAGTAATTAATGACAAGTTTCATTTTTGTGTGAACTAACACTTTAAAACACGTCAAATCCTCGAGTTTTTATTTTGGCAGAATGTTGGTGAATTTTGTTGGAAATGAAGCAATTGTGAATGTAAACAAAGTGAACCGAGTTGCTCTGAAGAGACGCCACGCTTCACTCTGAAACACGCAGAGCAACAGATATCATACTTTAATTGTGAGTTTATAAGATACGTCACTATGAATAAATGAGGTTCTATTCGATTTACTTAATTATTAGCTTTTTGGTTTGGGAATCGAATGTCATGTGAACTCGTTAAGCGGTCATGATGAGTTCAAACCATGCAGACATTTCGAAATGATTGTTAAAAAATTGCATTAAGAAACTGCGTCTTAGAAGCAGCGTGTTGCGCAGATGCATGTTTGATGTGTGTGTTTGCTTTGATTGCTCACTCTCACACTCTCACACACACACTCACTCACGCTGGCGTCACGCGCTGCTCTTCTCTTCTGTTGTGTCTCTGTGATTGTTTGTACTCCAGCGCTGTAGTCTCTCTCCACACCTGCACATCTCGCCTGATGGTGTCGTGGAAACCCCCTCCAGAAGTTTGCTCATCGATTTCACACCTCTGCCCGGCCCTCGGCCGCAGGTTTGCATGTTCTGGTGTGCAGCGGCTGCTCTTGCACACGACCTGACAGCTCCATCAAAGCGCTGCTTTACTTCTACTCTGACCACAGCGAGAAGAGCCGGCTTCTTCTGCAGAACGAGTTTCAGGCCAGTTGAACTGCCACATGCTCTCGACTCACGTTTCATCTGATGCTGTTCATGGACGTGTTGATCAGAGCACGTTATTCCAGAGAAAATAACGCTCGTCTTTATAATCATTCATCAAACTTGATCCACCTCTCAGTCCCTTTAATGAGCTGCTTCCGCTCACTAACTGTGCAAGTAACTTTATTATTTATTTATTTTTACTCAAAAAGTAACTGTTCTGGTTTTCTGCGATAACTTGAACATTGTTGCCGATTTAAATGTCATGAACTAAAATTGATTCAGTTTTGTGTAAATTATAAAGTATGACCCTATGATATACATTTTATGTTTTCCAAAATTCTCAAATTTTCTGTTTAAAATGTTCTGGTTTTATGACCGTTTTTAATTTAATTTTAATAATCAAAAGCAATGGTAAATCAAAAACTGTGCTAATCAAATGAACGCATAAAACTTTAATGATTTAACTTTTTAAAAAATGTAATCGCATGAAATTTGAACAATTTAATTTTTGGCAAATTCATTTTTTTTTTTTTTTTGCTGCACAACAGAGGTTTAATGTTTACAGTTAATTATAGAAAGAAATTTGTGTGATATTCCTTAAAAAATGTTTATATGAATATAGATAGTTTATATTTATATAGATAGATTTATATTAAAAAATATATAGAGAGATATGATAGTGAAGAATGTACACAAAATTGCTGAATTTAAATAAATAAAAAATTGCTAAATTAAATATATAAATATAAAATAATATTGAAGAATGTGTACACGAAATTGCTGAATTTAAATAAAATAATTGCTGAATTAAATATATAAAAATAAAATGATACTGAAGAATGTGTACACAAAATTTAAATAAATACTAATTTTACACAATATTTAATGAACATTCACTGAAACATTTTAAAACAGGAAATCCAAACCATATCAGCCAATCAATCCGTCCGGTTCTTAATGACTAAACTGAAATGCATTGTGTTTCATGACTTATTTTAGTGCTGAAATTGAGTAAAGCGAGGTAAAACATAAGCGTATCTGGAAGTTCAACTAATATTGATTGTCTTTAGTGAAATGAATGTTTTTTGTGAGTTTCCTGTTGGATTAGTTCAGTGTTTTCCGTCGGTTGTCGGTCTGTTTCTGGTGGAAACATCCGTCCTGCTTCATGTTTATGCATCCGAGGCGTCAGATGAGCTTTATATGTATTAGATTAGTCTCACGGTTGTGCTTTCTGGAATTGGTTTTGCTCAATCTGTTCTGCATACAGATGATAGACCATAATCAGTCAGAGACAAGTAATTACAATGATGTTTTCTGGGAGCTTTGAGTCGGGGGAGAGCGGGGCGTAATTAATGCTTGACAGAAGACCCTGATAACAAACCCTTCAACAGCCTTTTCACACGCTCACGCCATCTTCTGCTTTATTTCAATAAGCTTCTTCAGAGGAATTCAAGTCAGCGTCTCATGTACAGTTTCATCTGCTTTTAGGACAAACATGTGTTACACAGATGTCAGTGTCTGACCGACAGAGCGCAAACATGGTCACATGATACTTCACGTGTTTAAGATTTTTAAATGTTTTAAAAGTCTCTTCTGCTCATCAAGGCTGCATTTATTTGATCAAAAATACAGTAAAAATTGTAAAATATATTATTATAATGTAAAACAGCTGTTTTCTGTGTTAATATATATAGTAAAGTGTAATTTATTCCTGAATTTTCAGCATCATTACTCCAGTCTTCAGTGTCACATGATCCTTCAGAAATCATTCTGATATGATGATTTGATGCTCAAGAAACATTTCTGATTATCATCAAATTACTGATTATTAATAATTGATCACCAATAATAATTGAGCATCAAATCATCATATCAGAAGGATCATGTGACACTGAAGACTGGAGTAATGATGCTGAAAATTCAGGAATAAATTACACTTTACTATGTATTCACACAGAAAACAGCTGTTTTACATTATAATAATATATTTTACAATTTTTACTGTATTTTTGATCAAATAAACGCAGCCATGATGAGCAGAAGAGACTCTTTCAGAAACACTGAAACATTAATATTTTTCCAAAGTTTTAATGGAATATCAGGCTCATTTGTGCTCGATTGAGTCCATTGATCTCCAGTATTTGAGTCTGTGGGTTTTGAGAGAGAAACAAACTCAAACTCAAGATTTTCTTCTGTCGTTTTCAGTGTTCAACCGCTGCTGTAAAGACGCCGGCTTCTTCATGGTGTTCAAGTGTCGAGAAGAGAACGCCGCACTGAAGGAGTGTCTGACGCGCCAGTAAGCCTTCATCATCCTCATACTCTGTTTTACTTCATCAGATCTAGTCATGTGTTCAAAAAATAAATGTGAGGTTTTATGATACATTTTTAAGGGCAAAATGGTCTAGTTGGTGTCACCATCCAGCAGAGATCATAAAAAATATACATTTTTTGCAAAAATAAACTTTTGTGATTGTGTCAAAGTCTCTTAAAATATCTGGCATTTTGACCTTTTTTGGCGTGATATAACAACAGAAATATTCAGGTTGCTTCATGATATTTGCAATTCAAACATTAGTGATATTTGTCCTCCAGCAACATGAAAATATTAATCAAATTCTTGAAACCAAGATGATTTCAGTAACACTTCACAATAATGTTTCATTCGCTAACATTAGTTAACTACACTAGATAAAGGATTAGTTCAGAATGAAAATGTCCTGATAATTTCCTCACATGTCATCCAAGATGTTCATGTCTTTCTTTCTTCAGTGGAAAAGAAATGAATGTTTTTGAGGAAAATATTCCAGGATTTTTCTCCATATAGTGGACTTCACTGGGGTTACGTAATGCGTGGAGCATCACAGAGCAGTGCAAGATGAGCATTTGTGGTTAAAAAGTATATAATGTTTATTTATTTTAGAAAATGTCCGATGGTTTCTCTAGATAAGACTCTTGTTCCTCGTCTGGGATCATGTAGAGCTCTTTGAAGCTGCACTGAAACTGACATTTGGACCTTCAACCCGTTGAACCCCAGTGAAGTCCACTATATGGAGAAAAATCCTGGAATGTTTTCCTTCATTTCTTTTCCACTGAAGAAAGACAGACATGAACATCTTGGATGACATGGAGGAGAGTAAATTATCAGGACATTTTCATTCTGAACTGAACTAATCCTTTAAGCAACATCAACTATTGTAAGTGTTTGAATGTGTTTGTTGTGGCGGTTCTTCACTCTCACAGTTACCAGGATCCTGCGTTCTTCGAGGAGTGCAAACAGGAGTATCTGAAAGAGAAACAGGAGTTTCAACAGACTGGGATTCCAGGCAAGAACAGGAAGCAGAAGCTTCCCACCAGCATGTAGACGGACACTGGAGTCGTGAAAGTCATTTCTGGCCGTTGGAGGGACTGCTGGCTGTTTCTGATGGACGTTCTCTGGATCTGCTCTTTATATTCATGATTAGCTCTTATAAACCATCACTAGCTCCAAAGCCTAATAAAAATTCATAGAGAATTTTTTTGAATCGCATCAGATGCGTGTCGTCCCTGGGGAATTACTGACACATCATGTGAAAGCAAATGTTTTTTGTTTCTTTGTTTTAAAATACAACTCCAGAGTTATTGTGATTGTATATGAATGAGTTTGTGCTTCACATTCAGGAAATGAATCTCCAACATCTTGAGTGTCTGTAATTGTTTCTAGCACTGTAAAACCAATTAAAAAGATTTTTTTTAATGTAAATAATTGGTGACAATGTTATACGTTTAATAATAAAATAATGTTTTCAATATAAGTTTGGGGTCAGAAAGGGTTTTTGAGAGTCTCTTCTGCTCACCAAGGCTGCATTTATTTGATCAAAATACAGTAAAAATTGTGAAATATTATTCCAATGTAAATCAGCTGTTTTCTATGTGAATATATAGTAAAGTGTAATTTATTCCTGTGATCAAAGCTGAATTTTCAGCATCATTACTCCAGTCTTCAGTGTCACATGATCCTTCAGAAATCATTCTATAATTAGTGCAGAGGGTCATAAACACTAAATCACTTACAATTAAATCTATTACAATGTATATTAAATCCTTCAAATGTAATAATTACAGAATTTACAAAAAAAAGAAAAAACTAATTTTTTAACATCTTCACAGACTTGAGCAAAAAAAGTTCACATGAATTCATTTATTGAATATTTACAAACTTTTCAGGATTTATAATCCTAAAAAATACTCTACTGTACATTGCATTTTGGTTCACATATCTGTCAAGCGGAACATGTTCAATGTCAAATCAAAACTCAAAACCTTCCAGGGCACAGAAACACAAACCCTCGTCAGCAGATGAAGACTGTGACGGTTTTCTGTAGATTAATCAAATTAGCAAATGCATTACAAGCTTTTGAACACAAGACAACCAGTTCCTTTCATCAGTCGAGCCTGTACTGTAGTTTTTATACACACACAATAGATTCTTTACCGTCTTTGTGCTTCACGTGTTTCTTTAAACAGGACAAAACGCAGTCATTACTGTGATCTCGTCTGTCATTATTGAGCCGCTGTACATTATTAAAACAGTTTGTCTCAATTTAGCATTATAATTTTGGCCATATATTCTTTACAAGCATTTGATAAAACATGAACTCAAAGCTGATTCATCGGTGTTTGTTATTCTACGCCGTTGTTTTTGTGATCCTTCATCAACACATAAGATTTAGAAGAAACTCTTCTCACAATTCACATCTGATCAATTCCGGATGGATAAAATCAGATTTCAAAGATCAGATGATAAAAAGTTTTCACAATGAATCCTCAGTTTCACTCAGAAACGCATCAGATCACAGAAATAAAATGGCTTGTTTCACGCCGACTTTAAACAGGATTCCCACATCAGTGTCCAAAAGAATCACAAGAGCATATATATATCCATAGATATATATGAATAGATTACACACTATTACATATATATATATATATATATATATACACACACACACATATATATACTGTAATATATATATATAATAACCCTAACCCTATAAATAAGTTTAAATATTTAAAAATTATATAA
>NC_067235.1:35402190-35424690 GCF_019924925.1 Ctenopharyngodon idella
TTTATTTATTCAATTTATATATTTTTATTATAAAATTAAAATTTTTTATAATAGTTATAAAAGTTATTTATTTTTGTATTCATAATCTATCTATCTATCTATATATATATAATTAATCAATGAATATAAAAATAAGTAAATAAATAAAATTTAATAAATGATATACAGTGGGTACGGACAGTATTCAGACCCCCTTAAATTTTTCACTCTTTGTTATATTGCAGCCATTTGCTAAAATCATTTAAGTTCATTTTTTTCCTCATTAATGTACACACAGCACCCCATATTGACAGAAATACACAGAATTGTCGACATTTTTGCAGATTTATTAAAAAAGGAAAACTGAAATATCACATGGTCCTAAGTATTCAGACCCTTTGCTGTGACACTCATATATTTAACTCAGGTGCTGTCCATTTCTTCTGATCATCCTTGAGATGGTTCTACACCTTCATTTGAGTCCAGCTGTGTTTGATTATACTGATTGGACTTGATTAGGAAAGCCACACACCTGTCTATATAAGACATTACAGCTCACAGTGCATGTCAGAGCAAATGAGAATCATGAGGTCAAAGGAACTGCCTGAAGAGCTCAGAGACAGAATTGTGGCAAGGCACAGATCTGGCCAAGGTTACAAAAAAATTTCTGCTGCACTTAAGGTTCCTAAGAGCACAGTGGCCTCCATAATCCTTAAATGGAAGACGTTTGGGACGACCAGAACCCTTCCTAGAGCTGGCCGTCCGGCCAAACTGAGCTATCGGGGGAGAAGAGCCTTGGTGAGAGAGGTAAGGAAGAACCCAAAGATCACTGTGGCTGAGCTCCAGAGATGCAGTCGGGAGATGGGAGAAAGTTGTAGAAAGTCAACCATCACTGCAGCCCTCCACCAGTCGGGGCTTTATGGCAGAGTGGCCCGACGGAAGCCTCTCCTCAGTGCAAGACACATGAAAAAACACCTGAAGGACTCCAAGATGGTGAGAAATAAGATTCTCTGGTCTGATGAGACCAAGATAGAACTTTTTGGCCTTAATTCTAAGCGGTATGTGTGGAGAAAACCAGGCACTGCTCATCACCTGTCCAATACAGTCCCAACAGTGAAGCATGGTGGTGGCAGCATCATGCTGTGGGGGTGTTTTTCAGCTGCAGGGACAGGACGACTGGTTGCAATCGAGGGAAAGATGAATGCGGCCAAGTACAGGGATATCCTGGACGAAAACCTTCTCCAGAGTGCTCAGGACCTCAGACTGGGCCGAAGGTTTACCTTCCAACAAGACAATGACCCTAAGCACACAGCTAAAATAACGAAGGAGTGGCTTCACAACAACTCTGTGACTGTTCTTGAATGGCCCAGCCAGAGCCCTGACTTAAACCCAATTGAGCATCTCTGGAGAGACCTAAAAATGGCTGTCCACCAACGTTTACCATCCAACCTGACAGAACTGGAGAGGATCTGCAAGGAGGAATGGCAGAGGATCCCCAAATCCAGGTGTGAAAAACTTGTTGCATCTTTCCCAAAAAGACTCATGGCTGTATTAGATCAAAAGGGTGCTTCTACTAAATACTGAGCAAAGGGTCTGAATACTTAGGACCATGTGATATTTCAGTTTTTCTTTTTTAATAAATCTGCAAAAATGTCAACAATTCTGTGTATTTCTGTCAATATGGGGTGCTGTGTGTACATTAATGAGGAAAAAAAATGAACTTAAATGATTTTAACAAATGGCTGCAATATAACAAAGAGTGAAAAATTTAAGGGGGTCTGAATACTTTCCGTACCCACTGTATATATATATATATATATATATATATATATATATATATATATGTATTCTGTAATGTGAGAAAAAAATACATTATGAAAAATATAATAGAAAACAACAGATAATATATATATTATATATATAGGCTTCATTTTTGTTAGGTAAAATAAAATTTCTTTTATTTTGATTTTGGGATGAAATGATGTTCATTATGTTTTTTGAGACTCACCTGGGCATAAAGTTTGAAATCAAACCAGATCACCACAGAGTCCGAACACTATTTTTACCCGCACAGATGGCATTGTGCTCGTAACATAAATAACCCATGCATTAGTGTACGGCCGCGCCTCAGGGGACGCGTTTCCTTCAGCTCACTAGGTTTCTGTTTTCTCCCTGTTTCTCATCTAAAGAAACAATGAGGGGCTCATTTGAAAACTGATTATGTTGCTGATCTCTCAGAGGAATATATGGGGCATATCTTAAAAAAAAGAGAGAGAGACATATTTCCTTACACGCTGCCGCCCGCCGTCTCGGGCTCTCACAGATTCGCTGAAGTAAACATGGAGCTCTTCCTCATTTTTAACACTCATTCTCATTTGCACCTTTTGCTTTTCCTCTGCAACACACGGGGAATACTAACAAACCCAGAGCGACGATAACCGTACGCGCAGTATGGACAAAAACAACACGCATCTCATATTCACATGCTGTCAGATCAGATAAAGGAGTGATGATTTACAGCTGACCTGATGTGACAGAAACATTCAGATCTGCACAAGCTTCAGATGTTCGACTGACAGATACGTCACAAAATCATTTGAAATGATCTAATGCCCTTAAATATTTATTTACATGTCCAGTATAACAATACATTCTCACTAAAACATTTTAAAACATGAAAAAAGAGACTTTCATGAACATCTGAATCACTGAATCAGAGTTCTAAATTGATTCTTTTAAACAGTTTGAACTGATTCCTTTGAAACAACCTGTATTATGCAAAGCGCTATATAAAGGTGAAAAGGAAATCCATTAAATTAATAACATACTATGCAAAGGAACTAAATAAATGAATTGTAATATTTTCTGAGAAAATATTTCAGCCGATCACTGACACACACCACAGCGATCTGTTTCTGTCTCTTATTGTTTGTATCTGTTGTGTAAGGTCAAGAGTTTGATTCACGAACTGAAAAAACAAATGTATAGCTTGACTGTAATGTAAATCGCTTCGTATAAAAGTGTCTGTCGAATGCATAAATGTAAACGCAAATACAGTCACATCAGGAAGCTGTAGGTATGATGGATTATTGTTTACCGTATTCTGACTTCAAATCAAGAGATCCGAATTTAACAAATGAGAATGACATGCTGAAAACTGAGAATCGCTCCAGTCTTTATTACTTTAATTACTTTAATATCTGAACACCTCTCATATCATTTACTTTTCAACTTTTCATTTACTCACCCTACTGTTCTTCCAGCTTTGATTTTATCATTTTCTTTTTACTGTGCAACACAAATGGACACAAAGGACTATGGAAGCTTATTTCTGCCACAGAATTAAAACTTTTTAACTCACTTTTTTCACAATTCAGATCTGCAGGATGTTAACTCATAATTACAAGATATAAACTAAAAGGAAAATGAAGTCAGAATTGCGAGACGTAACTCAGAATTTGGAGCAAAATAAAGTCAAAATTGCGAGATGTAAACTCGCTATAATGAAAAAAGTCTGCTATTACGAAAAAAATCTGAATTGTGAGAGGTAAACTGCTATAACGAAAAAAATTTGCTATTATGAAAAAAAATCTGAATTGTGAGACGTAAACTCACTTTTACGAAAAAAGTCTGAATTGTGAGATATAAACTCACTTTTACAAAAAAAATCTGAATTGTGAGATATAAACTCGCTTTTACGAAAAAAAATCTGAATTGTGAGATATAAACTCGCTTTTACAAAAAAAGTCTGAATTGTGATATAAACTCACTTTTATGAAAAAAATCTGAATTGTGAGATATAAACTCGCTTTTACAAAAAAAGTCTGAATTGTGAGATATAAACTCGCTATTACAAAAAAAAGTCTGAATTGTGAGATATAAACTCGCTATTACGAAAAAAGTCTGCTAATACGAAAAAAAATCTGAATTGTGAGATATAAACTCGCTTTTACAAAAAAAGTCTGAATTGTGAGATATAAACTCGCTATTATGAAAAAAAGTCTGAATTGTGAGATATAAACTCGCTTTTACAAAAAAAGTCTGAATTGTGATATAAACTCACTTTTATGAAAAAAATCTGAATTGTGAGATATAAACTCGCTTTTACAAAAAAAGTCTGAATTGTGAGATATAAACTCGCTATTACAAAAAAAAGTCTGAATTGTGAGATATAAACTCGCTATTACGAAAAAAGTCTGCTAATACGAAAAAAAATCTGAATTGTGAGATATAAACTCGCTTTTACAAAAAAAGTCTGAATTGTGATATAAACTCACTTTTATGAAAAAAATCTGAATTGTGAGATATAAACTCGCTTTTACAAAAAAAGTCTGAATTGTGAGATATAAACTCGCTTTTACAAAAAAAGTCTGAATTGTGAGATATAAACTCGCTATTATGAAAAAAAGTCTGAATTGTGAGATATAAACTCGCTTTTACAAAAAAAGTCTGAATTGTGAGATATAAATTTGCTATTACAAAAAAAGTCAAAATTGTGAGATATAAACTCGCTATTACGAAAAAAAATCTGAATTGTGAGATATAAACTCGCTTTTACAAAAAAAGTCTGAATTGTGAGATATAAATTTGCTATTACGAAAAAAGTCAAAATTGTGAGATATAAACTTGCTATTATGAAAAAAAGTCTGAGGTGTAAGATGTAAACTCGCTATAATGAAAAAAGTCTGCTAATACGAAAAAAAATCTGAATTGTGAGATATAAACTAGCTATTACGAAAAAAGTCTGAATTGTGAGATATAAACTCGCTATTACGAAAAAAAAGTCTGAATTGTGAGATATAAACTCGCTATTATGAAAAAAAAGTCTGAATTGTGAAATATAAACTTGCTATTACGAAAAAAGTGAATTGTGAGATATAAACTCGCTATTACGAAAAACAAGTCTGAATTGTGAGATATAAACTTGTAATTATGAAAAAAAGTCTAAATTATAAGATGTAAACTCGCTATTATGAAAAAAAAACTGAATTGCGAGATACAAACTCGCTTTTACGAAAAAAGTCTAAATTGTGAGATATAAATTTGCTATTACGAAAAAAGTCAAAATTGCAAGATGTAAACTCGCTATTATGAAAAAAGTCTGAATTGTGAGATATAAACTCGCTATTACGAAAAAAAAAGTCTGAATTGTGATATAAACTCGCTATTACAAAAAAAAGTCTGAATTGTGATATGAACTCGCTATTACGAAAAAAAAGTCTGAATTGTGAGATATAAACTCGCTATTACAAAAAAAAGTCTGAATTGTGATATGAACTCGCTATTACGAAAAAAAAGTCTGAATTGTGAGATATAAACTTGTAATTACGAAAAAAAACCCTCTGAATTGCGAGATTTTGGAGCAAAATAAAGTCAAAATTGCGAGATGTAAAATAGCTATTACGAAAAAAAGACGAAATTACGAGATGGAAACTTGCTATTACAAGAAAAAAACAAAACGTTTATACTTGCAAATGAGAGACATAAACTCGCAATTGTAAAAAAAAAAAAAAAGTCGCAATTACCAATTTTATATTTTTATTTCGTGGCAGAAACAAGCTTCCATAAAGGACGACACAATGAACGTGGATGGTGATTTATTAAAAAAATAACTACACAAAATAAAATAACACTATAATAATAATAATAATAATAATAACAACAATAATAAAATAAGTGTTGGACTGACACAAGGGTGAGTAAATCAGGACAGAACTGTCCTTTAAATCTTTTTATATCTAACAACATGAATCTAATAATAGACGTTCACATCTTATTCCTCCGTTCAAACGCGCCCTCCAGCTGTCACTCACCTCTTCTGAGCATGTGCACTGGCCTCTCTCTCAGCTTCCTCACCAGGTCTGACTGCGACCGAACGGCCGAGTGCAAACGTGACACTTCACTGAGGACGTCCTGATACGACTGTACGATGGCAATCGTCCTAAACACAGACACGCATCACTCATACATCACATGCCATCATCGTTTTTTATCAATAACACACTCATGCGTTTTTTAATTGCCTGCGTGAATATCTGCAGTGGCAAGAGTTCTAAATTCAAAGAGGATGAATTTAAAGACGAAAAGAGATTTACTGTGCAAAACTGTCTAAGATATAATATCAAAAATAAAAATAAATCTAGTAGACCATCATGACCCATCCATACTGGCAAACAGGTGCTACTCTACATATAAAACATTTAAGCACAGGAGAAATGTGTCTTCACTATAAAAATGCCAAGAAAATAAAGAAGTTTTAATATTTCCTGATATTTTCCATAACCGTGGGAGAACCTGTTGCTTGATTTACATCACTGAAAATGTAATGTGAGTCCAATTATGTGACTGCTAAATGTTATTTCATTGGTCCATCTTACAGCTGTTACAATCCCGCCCTCTAGTGGACGCCTGCAGCACTGCACACACACAGAAATATGAAAGAAAAGCTTTTCAAATGTCATAAATACCTGAAGTCTGTCATTTCTTCATGAGACTGATCATCACGAACTACACAGTTTTCAGAGGAATCCTGTGAGAAGAACATCATGAATGACACGCACTGACTAACTGCACATTAATACACATTTAAATATATATATATATATATAAACAAACAAACACACACACACACACACACACACACTGTTTGAGCAACAAACAGGAATGAATCTTTAAATCACACGGCTTGTTGATGAGACAAACTGTTGGATGTTGGCATGACAAAAATCTGCTCTGGAAGTGTAAAAGCCGTCTGTGTCTGTTTGCATAAACTGCTTAAACTAGTCTTACAAGCTGGTCATATTTTTTTCTTCAAGACGGGTCATAACTTTTTTAAAGTCAGTAAGATAAAAAGATAGACTGTTCTAGATCTAGTTTCTGCCGCTGGCCGTGAGGTTTGAGGAGGAAGAGACGCACCTGTCCGGCCCGGCAGAGCTTGTGCAGAGCATTATTCTCTATCTGTAAGCGCTCCAGCTGCTCCTGCAGCGACTGGATCTTTGTGTCCACCTGCCAGTAATCCGCTGTATCCGTCAGACTCCTCATGACTGAGAACACAAACACAGCATATACTGGGATTCAGGGATTGTTTACATCATCACAGCCTCAGCGTGTCATTTCTCCTGTATTAAACTGTTTTAGTAAAAATATATTTGGATAATTATTGCCATTTACGACTATGTATTGTTAAATAAATAATTAAATACCATTCCTTAATCCTTTCGTTAATTTACTGAGAAACAGTGCGGAAAACATGCCTTAATTATTTTAACTGTGTTTGAGTATTATTATATAATATTTTACTACTAATTTTTAATAATATGATGATAATTTAATAATTTTTTTAATATATTTTTAATATTTATTTAATATTTTACTATTATTATTTAATAATACAACAATATAATAATATTTAATACTTTAATAATGTAACAATATTATAAATGTTAATCATTTAAAAATATATGTAATAATTGAATAATATAATAGTAATCATTTAAAAACTCAATATTTAATAATTGAATAAAAATACTTTATTTAATATAATAATTTAATAATTCAACAATCTAATAATATTTAATTCTTTAATAATGCTATACACACATATATATATTTAATAATTGAATAACATAATTGTAATCATTTAATAACTCAACAATATTTAATAATTGAATAAAATAATATTTCTTGATTTAATATAATAATAGTTCTCATTTGAATAATATTTATAATAATAATAAAAAATATTTATATATAATATTTATTAGTTTAATAATATCATAATTATAATTAGTTTAATAATATTGTAATTATTATAATTAGTCATTTAAAAATATTAAATGTTTTATTAATATTATTTAATAATAAATATTGTAATAATGTTATATTTTATTTGTTAATTTAAAAATGTATGTAATAATTAAATAATATATTAGTAATCATTTAATAAATCAACAAAATAATATTTAATACTTCAATAATGCTATATATATATATATATATATTATATATATATATATAAATAAATTGAATAACATAATGGTAATCATTTAATAACCCATATTTATAATTATTTTAACAATATAATATTTAATAATAAAATAATAGTTCTTAATTTAATATAATAATAGTTCTTAATTTCTTAATATTTATATTAATAATACAACGTTTATACATAATACTTATTAGTTTAATAATATTTGAATTGTTTAGTCATTTAAAAATATAATATTGAATAAATTGAATAATATAAAAGTGATCATTTAATAACTCAATAATAATATTTAATAATTTAATAAAACAATAATACTTAATTTAATATAATAATTTAATAACTCAACAATCTAATATTTATTACTTTAGTAATGTAATAATATAACATTTATCATTTTCATTATATATAAATTTAATAATTGAATAGCATAATGGTAATCATTCAATAATATAATATTTAATAATTTAATGAAATAATAGTAATTAAATTTAATATAATAATATTTATTAGTTTAATAATATTATTATAATTGAATAATAATATAATAATTGAATAATAGTAATCATTTAATTACTCAACAACATATTTTTTATATATAATAATTAATAAATACTAAATTTAATGTAATATTTATTAATGTAATAATATTATAATTGTTAATAATGTAAAAACATAATATTATTTAATAATGCAATAATATAATATTTACTTTCTAATCAATGTGGTTTAGTTTAGAAATGTCTGATATATATCAAACAAAACAATAAAACAACAATCATGTGTAGCTTTATGATCCAGAGTCCTGAATCCACACGAGAGTTTGTCCTGCAGGAGAACACGTGAATCACTGAACGTCACCTTGTCTCGTGTCCATCTCTGACTTCAGCTGCAGAAGCTCCAGCTCTCTGGCCTGCAGCTGCTCCGTCAGAACACGCTCTAAATCCACTTTCTCCTTTTTCTGGAAGAAAACGCAGAAATCAGTTTACTGTGTGCATCATGAGGGTTTGAGAGGAATGAGCAGCGAACACTCAAAGTACCACTTTATTCAGCTCCATCTGCAGGTCCTCCTTCTCGAAGTAGATACCGCGGTACGCGCTGAAGGCTTTGTTCATGTACTGCGGCCCTTCAGACGGAGGCGCTTCCGGACGGAAATGCTGCGGAAACATGCAAAGACAGACATGTTCAAAAAGTTTGGATAAATTAAGAAAGATTACAGTTTAAAATAACTGTGAATATATAGTAAAGTGTAATTTATTCCTGGATTTTCAGCATCATTACTCCAGTCTTCAGTGTCACATGATCCTTCAGAAATCATTCTAATATGATGATTTGATGATCAAGAAACATTTATGATTATCATCAATGTTGACAGTCGTGTGGAAACGGACCTTGTCTTCCAGCTGTTTGACTCTCCTCCGCAGCAGCCCGTTCTCCTTCTCCGTGTCTCGCAGCCTCTTCTTGATGTCCTCGTACGCCGTGACCAGCGCGAAGTGAGACGCCACGGACTCATCGCCGGCACACACGGACACCGGGCTCTCGGTCGGCCCGTACGCCGTCTCGTGCTTCAGGATACAGATATCATCATCCACGGCTGGGGACTCCATACCAGAGCTGAACACAAACACACAAACACACTCCCATCACACACCAAAAATTTACATGCATTTTGTCAAATATTACAGTAAATACTGACTAAAATATATCTGATCTGAGCAATGTGGTGAATTACATATTTTATTGATTTTGACTTTGTTTTTGTTGCTGTTTGTTTTCACTTTGAGCTGCATTTTATGTATATGTAAATATATATATATATATATATATATATATATTTGCAAGAGTTCACAGAAAAATGCCAAAAAGTTAAAAACATTAAATGCACAGAAAATTATTATTTTATAAAGAGTAATAATAAAAATAAATGTTATAATAATAATAATAATAATAATAATAATAATATGAATGATAATATAAAAATACTATTTATTAATAATAACTGTTACAATAATAATAATAATAATAATAATAAATGTATCGGTACATCGATGGCTGAGCCAAATTCTTTGACATCTTTGAAATGTAGCCTATAATAATATAATGTGACATTTTACAATTGTTTTTATTATATAAATGTTATGATATTGTAATACTATAACTGTATTGCTGAAGTGGAACCAACGATGATATATAACATTACTGATAACATGTAACGTTAGTATATTACAAAACATTTTCATATTAATATTAAAATATGACTAAAGTGTCGGTATGACGGGGCTTTTATTATACAGATGATTGTCTGTCATGTATCGATCAGCCATTGGTCAAAGTGAAACAGAAAGCAGCAGCTTTGAAGAAACACGAAAACAAGCAAAGGACAAAACGACACTTTGGAATAAAACAAAGTCGATGAAAATAAAAACGCGTCAAATTAAATATTTAGATTATCTGAGGAGAATCAGGTGAAACCGAAGCATTACTGTATGAAGAGCAAATGTCATTTCAGCAGCACACAAAAACACAAACGACAAGCTTCATCTGTCAAACAAACGGACGTGTTTATATTCATCTGCTGATGTTTCTTATCAAATATGAGACTGAATCATTTATTCTCAATCAGTGAAATATGAGCAACACTCACCAGACAGCAGTCAGTTCGGACAGCAGCTATAAACCATGATAGAGAGTAAAACCGCGGTGTCTGAGAGGTTTAACAACAAACACACACACACGACACACTGAAAAAAATAAACCAGCAGCACAAACACTCTCTCCAGGAAGTGATTCTCTCTGGCGACTGTACTTCCGGCGGAAACAGAACTGCTTCGCGCTCAAAGCCAGGCGGGGTTGCTGCACTCGCGCCACGTTAGTTTGCTCATAAATCCGAAAAGATTCATTTATTTTGATTATAAAGACGTTTATGATTATGTAAGTGTTTTCAGCGCTGCAGTTACAGCAGCTCGTCGCAAGGTGGCGACAGAGACAAATAAATACATGAAACTGGCGTTTGCTAGTGTAACATGGTGAACAAACACACAGCAAGCAAAGCAAACTAGTAGTTGATATAGTTGAAATATTTTTACATGCTCAAACCATTCATACAAAACTGTGTCATATTTCTTCTGCTAGTAGTTTGACTTTCAACCACGCGGTGGCGCTGCTCACAGATCAAACCTCGTCTATTAACAGCGGCTCCAATCTGTTTCCCAACTCACATTCTTCACAGGCTCAGAGTTTCATAAAAAAGATTTATTCTGACATAGTTTTTATGTTTTACATAACGCTGTAAAGTTTATTATGAAACAAACTAATACAAAATACAATTTAAGTTTATCAGCCAAGTGAACAAGGTCCAAATAAATAAATCAATCAATCTGATATGCTTATCACTCTATTTACTTTAAAGATAGTAAATAACACATGCATAATTTTAATTTGAAAAGGAATCAATTTGAAAAACAAACAAAACAAACAAACAAACAAACGATAACAATATAGGTCTAGTTCTAAAAGTAGTTCTAAAAGAAAAGCAGAGTTCACACCACAACTGTATCGATTCACTTTACGAACGATTTTTTTTTTCCAGCTGATGAACGATAAATCGACAGCCAATCAGAATCCATCCTGCTTTAAAAAGCGCGGGAATTTAAAGGGATAGTTACCCTAAAATGAAAATGAAGTCATCTTCAGCTAACCCTGGTGTTGTTCTCTTCACAAAAGCAGATCACAAAAAAAGCAGAACACAAAAGCAGAATTTTTAAAAAATGTCCCACTTGTTGGACAATATTCCAAAAGTTCTGGGGATTTACGTTAGGCTCTGGTGAAAAACAAAGCGAAATATACTGTATTATTTAACAGAAATCCTGATTGTTGGTCTTCTCGATTGCGTGTTCATAAGATCACGCGACATGAAATACAACCCATGTACCTTCTTCTCTGGGGTAAATAATATATCCGTTGAAATTCCGGTCCGGTGATATTTGACTCAGCGAAGATACTTTTTAAACAGTTTGATTCTGTTTGCTATTTACTGCTATCATGCGTGAGCGGGAACACTTCTCATTTTGGGGTCTGAAAGGAAAGAAGGGCGTACGACATTAGAACAACAGCAGGGTGAGTAAATGACGACTTTAATTCATTTTAGGCTGAACTATCTCTTTAAAGCTACAGACAAAATCCCTTTCAGTTCACGCAAAAATGAAACTGATCCCATGATTTACTCACCCTCAAGCCATTCTGGGTGTATATGACTATCTTCTTTCAGACGAACACAATTGGAGTTATATTTAAAAATATCCTCCAAGGTTTATAATGGGGGGGGGGAATATGGATGGATGCAAAAATAATGCATCCATCCATAAAGTAATCTATAGGACTCCAGGGGGTTAATAAAGGTCTTCTGAAGCGAAGCGATGCGTTTTTGTAAGAAAAATATCCATATTTAAATAAATTTCATAAAATTTAAATAATTTTCCCTTTAAGACAAGCCATTTTAGAAACGGCATGCACGTGACGTCACCGTCGACCGTTATGACTGCGGTTACGCCCACTGAGTGGCAAAAGACTGAGTGGCAGCATTGGTTTTCAGCATGAATGCCGCGAAAAACACACAAAACACATCCAAAACGGGAAAGAGCTTTGCGACTCACCGTACAAATAGCTTTGACACAAAATCTGAGGTATATTTTTACAGACTGCTGAAAGCCACAGAAAAAAGAAGCAAATGGATCACTGCAATTCACAGAAACAACTGGACTCCAGGCAGAGAAACATGGATTTGCAGTTATCATGTTTCGTGGAAACGATGGATTTTGAGGTCAAATCATACTTTATATATTGTATTTAACTCATCAATTAAATATTTACCATCTTATATTCTGCATAATTGGGTGTTTTTAAATAAACACTGACAAAAACTATACAAGTTTTAGGGCTGGATGATATATATAACATTGATATAAGTGATCACTCCGATTTAGACTTATATTATATAAAGAGTTCACAGTCAGATTTGCTCTATGTATTTCCCCGGTGTCGAAATCAGGCACATATAAATGACAGGAAACACGATTCCTGGCTGCATGCCAATATCCATGGATTAGGCATGTCATAAGGAACACTTTCGAGCCCATCCTTTAGTGTAATCGTTTGTTTTACTTGTGTTTTCGCAGTTTCCCCTATTAAATCCAGTCATGCAGCAGCTTCTTTTGCCACTCAGTCCAGCTGAGGGAGCGTGTTCTGGCGGGAAAGTGACGTCAATGCATACTCTCTATATTTGAATGGGGAAACATCAAATTCTCTAAAGCTGTTAGCCAAGCTTTCAATTAAATTTCATATTTGAAATCACCACTGAAATCTGACAACAAATGTGTGGTAATTTTTTTTTCTGAACGCTCGAATCATGACAAAAACGGCATTTTCCAGACTGGCTCATGCGCATGCGCAGATCTTAGCGCGCGTCTGACTGGAACAGGAGCTTCTAACGGCCGCTGCAGTGACGCGATGACTTTACCACTCGGCGATTGGCTCTTATTTAGAAGGCGGGACTTATTCCGCCATTTTGCGCATTGCACTTTAAAGCTGAAATTCATAATAATACGAGTGCACCGTCTTTAACGTTTTTGATCATAGTTGTTCAAAATTCAAAGTTCAAAAGTTGTTCATAGTTGTTCAAAATTGTGCGTTGATAACTCCGTAAGTAATAACATTTATTGTAGATGTGTTTCAGAGTGTTTTATAGCATAATTGAGTTCATTTTACCTCAGAAGTATTAATGCGTCAATATACGCGCAATGGCTGCAATACTCACATATGCGACGAATCATCTGGTTATTTATTATTTAAGATGTTTATTCGTGTGTGAAAGGGAGTTGCTTGTTATGTATGTTGATGATGAGAATATTTATCCAATGTTTGATAGGCATTTTAGTAATATTATAAGGCCAGTGGTGTCCCAGCCATTTAACTGCACACAGAATATCTCACGATAGTATTTCACAAATAAAAATGTTAAAAAGCAAACTACATGTGGTGAATTAGTGCACTAGTCTGGGAATCATATTTTTTTTTCTCCAGGTAATGCTAATTTTAAATGCAGTGAATATTACATCGCTGAATATAGTTAGAAATCAAGTATTTAAAGTTAATACAGATATAAATATTGTTGTTCTGATATAAAGAGTGTTATTTAAACCACAACTTAACCAGATAAACCAAAACAGACACAGTTTCCAAAAATAATGTTTTATTAGATATCCAAAACCCAAATGCAGTGCCAGCACTGCACAATAAACACAATCAAAATCCCAAAACACAATTCAGTGATCACAAAGTTCTTTAAATACAGTAAAAAAATAACGTAGTAAAATCACAATCATACAGCAAAACATTTTTCCTTTTCAAATCCTTTTTCATGTAGTAGTCGGTCACATAAACCAGTAAGTGCATTTTAAAGTAAAGACACTAAAGCCTTATGTCAGTAGTACTCACAGGCTTCGTTTCAACACTAGTGTGCTACAGTATGTTGCCTACATAGTCTGGAACATGTGCGCTTGAGGCTTTGCATCTTGAGCAATGCCGTTCAGGTCCCATCAGGCCTCTTCAACAGTTAAAGGTTACTGGAAATGGGAACTGAAAACCCAAATCCTGCCTCAACTTGTTTCCTTTAACCACATTTACATTGTTGTTATTTCATAGCAGAATCTTTTATCTAAAACCACATGCAAGTGAGGAAGACGTTCTGTTCGAGTCAACAGACAAGTTCTGCAGGTTTCATTGCTGGAACAAACTCATCGGTTGTTTGTTCAGATGAAACAGCAGTGATAACACCAATACAGCCGGGAAACAGCAGCGGATTTCTGCTCAGATGAAGGTCCAGACCTCCAGATCCTGAATGGTGAAGTCGTGATGGAGGCTGAGCGGCCGGTTGCAGAAGGTGTCGCAGGAGTAACTGGAGCCGCGATACAGGTCAGCGTCCAGCCACAATCCGAACGGACCCCTGAGAGACAAACAACAGCTTTCATTAAAATCTTTGAAAACTCATATTTACATTTATGCAGACACTTTATCTGTTGCATTTACGCCTGCTGCGATTATTGATTAATCGTCTGATCATTATTTGATCGAATTGCAATTATTTGAGGTCAATTTCAATCACATTTTGCCATCCAAATAAGGGAAATTTAAGCGCTTATAGAAATGCCATCAAATGCACAACATTTGTTTCAGTGTGGTAGAATATTAAAATAATATTTTTATTATAATTTGATATTATAAATGAATTATATAAATATTATTAATTTTCGCTTCATTAAAACATAAGTCATATGGGCCAATTCTATATATAATATATATAAGTATAATAGCATTTTTTTTATGTCTGAAACGAAAGAATGGAAAACACTTCTTGTAACTCAAACAGTTTTTGTGTTTCATCACAATCTACTTTTGTTCTACAGAAAGCAGAAGCTCAACATGATCTAATTTTGTGTTGGCCAGAAGAAAGACGAGAGAGTAAACGATGACAGAATGGTCGTTTGCACAATAGACCTTTATCGCACTTCCACATTCAAAAAGCAGAAGCAGAAGCTTCAATACTGTAGTAGTGTAAAACAACGTCCCCTTTAGAACGGGTCGATGTCAGTGATGTGTTTCATCACATCTAAAACACCAGTGATGATGAAACTAAATTAAAATAGATACTCCAATGCAAAAGATGACGTATTGTTCATTGTAAATTGATTAATTTGACAATAAAATTCTATTTCAGTGTAAATCCCACACCTATAATGACATAAAACCTTAATTATGAGTAAAGACTGTACGAATCAAACAGTTCTTATCAAAACTGGTGGAAATTTGAACGCACAGACTGTGATGCAGGTCTATTAGTGCTTTAATGGCGTGAAATGAGTGATGATAACTTACCCTCCTCCTCCCATCTGAAGAGAGTCCAGGAATCCTCTCACGAAGTAGGAGTTTTCTCCACTCCAGCGGAAGATCTGCACATGAAACACAGAAAAGGTCAAACCTCCAGCGCACGCGGTCAGATGTGATTCAGATCAGATCAGACGGAGCGACCGGTACCTGAAACTCTGGACTGAAGCTGTAGAGGAACGTCTCTCCCGTCCCGTAGCAGTAGCTGCTCACTTTGAAAGGGTCAGAGGAAAACGCTCCGAACACCTGAGGGTTTAAAACAACAGGATGGGTCAGCTTTATTTCTAGAGCGCTTTATACAGTACAGAATGTTTCAAAGCAGCTTCAGTCAATTCTGCAGAAGATAATCTGATCAATTCAGTTCAGTTTAATAACTGTGTGAAGTTCATCAGTTATGAAACGAGTTCAATATATCTATAAGCAGCTCTGGAGAGAACTGTGATTTCACATGAAGGGTCTGAAAATGAGCTTTATTTACTGCATTTTTGTTTTGTTCGTTTTTTAATTAGAAAAAAATGAATGGAAAAGCACTTCTTGCAACTTAAAAGTTATAATATAATATGATATAATTATTTTAGTATAATTGAGATGCTATTATAGTTTTTATTAATATTAATATTTTCACAACAATAAAATAAATCATACAGGCCTATTATATTAAAAATTAATTATATAAATCTTATTAATTTTCACATTAAAACTTAAATCATACAGGCCTATTTTATTATTATTTTAAATTATATTATAAATTTATAATATAATAATACGATATAAATATTTTAGTATAATTGAGATGCGATTATAGTTTTTATTTATTTTTTATTAATCATTAATATTTTGAATTTGTTTTTGCTTTTATATTTTCTGTTTTAATTTTAAAGTTTTAGTATTGAATTGTTTTCGCACCATTTTTATCAGTAGTTATATATATTTTTAATATGTTTATATAGATTTTTATTTCAGTTTTAGTTATTTTAGTGCATAAAGTTAAAATAAATGAAAATGAGAAATGCTGCGTTGTCAACTACCAGAAAGAAAAAAAAAGTTTTATGTTTTATTTGATTTCAGCTATTTCATTTCTAGTAATGAAAATGTTTTATAATTATAGTTTTAGTTAAATATAATAACCCTGCTTGCAACACCAAGGTCAAGGGTTCGATTCCTAGTGAATGCATGAACTGATCAAATTTATGAATGCAATGCAAGTCACTTTAGAT
The DNA here is from genome assembly GCF_019924925.1 of Ctenopharyngodon idella. Taxonomy (NCBI): domain Eukaryota; kingdom Metazoa; phylum Chordata; class Actinopteri; order Cypriniformes; family Xenocyprididae; genus Ctenopharyngodon; species Ctenopharyngodon idella. The sequence continues at coordinate 35,419,312 of NC_067235.1, forward strand.
AAAAGCATCTGCCAAATGCATCAATGCACTGATGAAATTTAAGATTTTATATTTAGCATATGTTAAACACTGTAAATGCACTTATATAAGTAGCAAAATATAATTATGAAGTGTAATGGAAGGTTTAGTGCTGTAGTTACAATAACGATTGAATGACACACGTGCACCTGTGAACTCTGAACTCACCTGATTGTCTGAATCCTTGATGACCATCAGGACGGGTCTGTCTATTTCTGCCATCTGCCGGTACAGTGTTCTCAGACTGGTGCCGTGCTCCGCCGTGCTGTACACCAGCTTCCACGGATAACCTTGAGTCCGAGCCGGAATGTGGTTCATCAGCTGTGGAGATTTACACGTTTACATCAATGAATGCATCAACCACGTTCATCTAAAGCATCTCGCAGCGCATTCACTTCATCAGCACGTGTGTCTTTAGATCACTTACTTGTTCGAGATGGTGTTCTTTCAGGATCTGACTGCGATCTACTAAAACTGGCTGCAGGTCCTCGGATTCAGAGTCGGCAGAGCTGCAAACACTCGGACGACGCTTCTGCTGATTGACAGTGACGATCTGGAGGAAAAGAGATGAGAAAGCATCAGTGACTGAACGTGAACTCACGAGAGTTACAGTAACACTCTGGAATCCCTTTCTCTTCTAGCAGGTTTGGTCATTCCTCAAAGCTCACCTCCACAAACGGCTCCTCGGATCCATTAGCAAAGTACAAGATCTTAATGCTCTCCTGCATTGGCCTCATGTTTAATGGTCTGTCTAGTATCTGCTGTGCTTTGATTCTGTTCACTCTGTTCACGAGCAGCCTGGTTATAATGTGTTTCTCGGCCCGCCCATCTCACATTTCAAGCTTAGTTTCGTTTTATGAAAAAAAAACCAAAGAAGAGGAAGCTTCTCCATATATGGTCGTGTGTAAAAAAAGCGTGTTTCTGCTCGCTAGAGAATTTAGGAGTTTTCTACCTCCACCCACCGGGAAACACACTCATAACTGAGATCTTGATCATTTGTATTTCTCCTAAAGCATTATAAAAAAATATGATGCTTCAGTAAAACACTCCATACAGTTTTGAAAAACAAGATCTGAGCGATAATGCTCCAACCATGCAAAAATTTCATTATAACTCTGAATTTTTATTGTTATTGTCATCATTTTTATTTTTAGTATTACTATTATTACCTTTTTTTGTTGTTTATTTTATTTTATTATTATTATAAATTACGGTTATTATAGTTAAGCAAAACTAAAACCACAAAAAGCATTTTGCTACTTGAAATAACATAAATGCTATAAATAAAATACAAATATAAAATATGAAAAACAAACTTTTTTTTTATTTCAGTTAGTTGCTGCAGCTACTTGATGCACTAAAACAAACTAAAACTGAAATAAAAATTAATAGAAATTATATACACACACACAAACTTTTGTTAGATGCAATTAATCGAATTGACAGCAAAGTTTGTAAATACAGTATAATATATATATATATACACACACAAACATTTATGTAAGATGCAATTATATATATATATATTAATTGCAACTAACATAAGTTTGTAAATACAGTATATAATATATGCATATGTATATATATACACACATACACAAACTTTTACATTAGATGCGATTATATATATATATATATATATATAAGTGCTGTCAAATCAATTAATTGCATCTAACAAAAGTTTGTAAATGCAGTATATAATATATGTATATATATACATATGTGTGTGTGTGTGTATATATATATATATTGAGGATCTTCTAACAAATGAGCCCATCTTTATTTTCCTCAGGTAAGTTCAGTGTACTTTGATCTTGTCAGTACTGAATAAACGTGAATTCTGTGCAACACACATCACTCACCTTCCAGTTTTTGGGAGCAGAATTATTCAGTAAAGTGTCAATCACATTGAGGGTCTCTGGATGGACCTTTAGGAAGTCCTGCTTGCTGGTGTGTTTACTGTAGATGCTCTCTGGAGACCACTGGACAAAGAACGTGTACAGATGGTCCACCCTAAAGGAAAACAAAGACATGCTTGAGGAGTGGAGCTCATGCTCGGGCTGCTTTCGGCACATAAGGTGCATATTTTTACAAGCATTCACATGAACCATAACGCAGAGATTTTCCACATAAACATGTTTTTCACTGATGCACAATGACCATATTCACAGAAGTTTTCCTCAGAAGCTCTATCAGTCCAACAGACTATAATGCATCGACTCTGTTATAGGAAGTTGCAGCCATTCCTTGTAACGTCATCGTCATACGTTCCGGTTGCGCAATGAAAATTCCTTGAGACCCTCTGCTATTGGTGCACAGGAGCTCCAGCACATCTGGAAGGGATATTATAACCTCCTTCCCTGGCACACGCACATGAGGGAAAATAGACCATTATCCCAGACTGTGTGAGATTCAGAAACTGAGGCCTTCGCTGGAACTCAGCTTGAGACGAGAAACTTGAGCAACTTGAGCAACTTGAGCTGAAAACCTACGTAATGCATACTGATGTGATTGTAAAACGCTTTGGGTGTACAATATATGGAATAAAAGCGCTATATAAATGCTTCATCCATTCATTCTTGCCTTTTCTAGTGCAAATGGAAAGATTTTAAAATAAGAAAATATTTCTCAAGATTTGGCAACATTCAGAATTTAAGGACAGGTTTTCCTTGAATTTGAACTGAATGAAACTGAGTTTTATTTATTAAATGTAATGCAAAATTCGATTAAATGTCATTTATGGGTCATATGTATGTTTTTTGTTTTTTTTTAAATAGGTAATTCATACAAAACACAAAATGTATTATTAAAAACTACACAGTACAGTTGCATGCATCAAATTCCACTTGAATTCCACTTCCTTAAATTCCTCAAAAATAAAGATTCTAAAAGGGGTTTTTCGCAGCGACATCAAAATAAAGTGTTAGCAGATATTAAGTCTAATAATATTCTAGTTACATTTATGTTTTGGCCCTGTTTACGCCTGGTATTAAAGGGGTCATGACATGAGAAATCAAATTTTTGGCATATAACAGGTCTTTGTATCATTATTACATCCTGCAAGTTCCATAACTTAAAACATCCTCGTCATCAATAAAAAAGCATTTATATAATCAAGCTGTAAAAAAGCTTTGTTTGGAACAGAGGTGTCATGTGACGTCACAGGGGCACAATCATTTGCATATGACTGCCTCTGGAGGAAAACAACAACGCCTACTTTTACATTATCGCCAGTGTTACCAAGTCCGTGGTTTTCCCGTGGAATTGGGCTACTTTAACACTGTTGCCGTGGGTTGTTTTTCATGTCCGCGGGTTGAAGCGACCTCAAATAACATGATATTTAGCCCCTGGAATGTGAATTTTACCAGGGAAATGGGGTATAAATTGTTTCAAGCTTTTCCACTTTTGACCACTTTCTGAGGTAGCTGAATCGTAGAAATCAAGACAGAAGTGGACGAAAGTGGACTAAAGAGACAGATTAAAACACCAGGTGTAAATGGGAATGCGTCTCCCTCGTCTACTTGTGATCCGATCGACCAGAATGCATCTTAATACCAGGTGTAAACAGGATCAAGTCACCAGAACCTTCACCATCCATAGAACCTTTCCACTTCTTGTTGAAAACGCTTCAGATTTTAAAAATTTCTTTGGAGAACCAAAAATGGTTCTTCTATGGCATTTATTTGTAAGAGTGCATGGATGTTGAAGGTTCTTCACGATTCAAATGCAGCAACGGAGGTGAATTCAAAATCTGTTTACTCACTCTCCCACGCTGTACGCCACACCCATGATGATCTGAAGAGCGCAGACGGATGATGAAGAAGATGTCGATGTGCTGAAGGCTAATATTCACACTGGCTCTCCAGCTGAACGCGACTTTTATACTGGCATCTCAGCTGAGATAAGCTGCTTTTACAGAAAAACCCTCCCAGAAGGTCCTTCAAGGCCAGTCGTCATTGGGCATTTCACAACTGCGTTAGGAAGGCCAGGTGACACATTAACTTCAGACGAGCTTTCCGTGCACTGCAGTGTGATCTCACGTTCAGAGATAAAGTCCTGTCCAGAGAAACGCTGCGTGGAGGAAAAAAACAGCTGCTTCTTTCAAGTCAACATGAAACCAGACTGAAAGGGTTTTATCAGGCGCTTCACAGGGGGTTCATCATGGGATCATTTTATAGATTTAGCTTTAATTAATTAATTTGGTTTTAATTCATTGTTTATTTCAATAGCATTTTATGAATATATGGAAGCTTCTTTCCACCACTGAATAAAAAAAATAAAAAAGGTAATTGCAACTTTTTATCTTAAAATTCTGACTTTTTATTCTCAGAATTGCGAGATTAAAACTCACATTTGTGAGAAAAAAAGTCTTTTTCCCTCACAATTATAACATGCAATTGTGAGTTCATCTCGCAATTCTGACTTTTTTTTGGCTTGCTTAGTTGGGGACACTTGACATTTGACATTTGATATTCAACAGTGCTTTGCATCAGCCTACATTGACAGCATTTTCTTTAAGAGCTGCTGTGCAGCCAAAATGATATACCAGTTATCACTGTAAAGCTGCTTTGACACAATCTACATTGTAAAAAGCGTTATATAAATAAAGGTGACTTGACTTGACTTTTTATATCTCGCAATTCTGACTTTATAACACAATTCAGACTTTATAACAATTCAGACTTTTTATAACTCGCAATTCTGACTTTATATCTTGCAATTCTGACTTTATAACAATTATGACTTTATATCTCGCAATTCTGACTTTAAAACACAATTTCGACTTTTTATATCTCGCAATTCTGACTTTATAACACAATTCAGACTTTATATCACAATTTTGACTTTATAACTCGCAATTGTGAGTTTAAATCTCGCAATTCTGAGAAAAAGAGTCAGAAATATTTTACTTTTTTATTTTTTATTTCATGGCGGAAACAAGCTTCCATATGATTAGGTTGTAAACAGTTTATTACTAGAAAAAAATATTTTCTTTAACCTGGAAACAATTGGAAAGTTTCAGGATTTTAAAAAGCAAACAAAAAAAAAAAGTAAAATGATGTAAAAATAATTTTAGATGGTGCTTTATTTCTATGTGCAAGTGTATTGAAAGTGTCACTGATCATGTGACTATATGTCCTCGCCACTGTCGCCTTTGGATTGCTTAGTTGGAGATTAAAAGACAATTAATATTCAGTAATATTATTGATTCAACTGCACTGACACTATCAGATTTGAGCTGAGTAATGACACGGTGAATTTAAAGAAGCATCATTGATTATCTGTTTATCACTGTGAATCAATATGCACTAAAAACAAAGATGCTCAGATGCAAGACACGCTAAATTTCTCAGGCGTTCC
>NC_067235.1:35429690-35603164 GCF_019924925.1 Ctenopharyngodon idella
TAAATGTTCATTTCCAACAACCCAACCGCTGGGTTAAAACAACCCAACTGCTAGGTTAAATCAACCGAATTGCTGGGTTAAAACAACCCAACTGCTAGGTTAAATCAACCGAATTGCTGGGTTAAAACAACCCATTCACTGGGTTAAAACAACCCAACCGCTGGGTTAAAACAACCCAATCGCTGGGTTAAAACAACCCATTCACTGGGTTAAAACAACCCAACCGCTAGGTTAAATCAACCGAATTGCTGGGTTAAATCAACCGAATTGCTGGGTTAAAACAACCCAATCGCTGGGTTAAAACAACCCATTCACTGGGTTAAAACAACCCAATCGCTGGGTTAAAACAACCCATTCGCTGGGTTAAAACAACCCAACCGCTAGGTTAAATCAACCCATTCGCTGGGTTAAAACAACCCAATCGCTGGGCTAAAACAACCCAATCGCTGGGTTAAAACTACCCAATCGCTGGGTTAAAACAACCCATTCGCTGGGTTAAAACAACCCAACCGCTAGGTTAAATCAACCCATTCGCTGGGTTAAAACAACCCAATCGCTGGGTTAAATCAACCCATTCGCTGGGTTAAAACAACCCAATCGCTGGGTTAAAACAACCCAATCGCTGGGTTAAAACTACCCATTCACTGGGTTAAAACAACCCAACTGCTAGGTTAAATCAACCGAATTGCTGGGTTAAAACAACCCAACCGCTAGGTTAAATCAACCGAATTGCTGGGTTAAAACAACCCAATCGCTGGGTTAAAACAACCCAATCGCTTGGTTAAAACAACCCAATCGCTGGGTTAAAACAACCCAACTGCTAGGTTAAATCAACCGAATTGCTGGGTTAAAACAACCCAACCGCTGGGTTAAAACTATCCAGCGTTTTTTAGAGTGTATAATTTAAGTTATGAAACTTGCAGAATGTTTTAATGGTATAAACACCTCTTATATATCACTATATATTATATAAATATCACCCCTTTAAATGACTGGCATCACAACATATGAACGATTGCTTCTTCATTTTACATCTTCAAATGTCAAGATTCAAAAGCTTTCTGGAAGGAATTCGCTGAGGATGAATTTGAACCCGCTGAAGGTGTTGGTCTGTAATCACAGGTTAATCTATAGATTACGGGTGGTTAGTCAATAATAGGACACAGAATTTTGCACAGTTGTGCTTGAAGGTAAAACACTGACGTAAGCTCATTTTAATGTCTCGCAGTGATGCAATGCATTGAGTAAAGTGGTGTAAAACTGTAATTGCTGTGACTGAAGAGGCTGCGAGGTGTAAAAAGTGATGATGCTGAAAGCGGTCACTGACCTACTTTGTAACACCATATAGAATAACTGATCAAATAAGTCTTTCTGTTTGTGGCGAGAAATTTCCAAGTAAATTTTGCTTTCACGTCAGTGTATGCCTACAGTAATTTCCCCTTTTATTGCAAAAACCACCGTAACCACTAGATGTTGTCATAGTGATTTGTTTTACTTGAACGATTATATTCAACCAACAACATAAATTTTGGCCATAATAACAAAAGTGTTTGGATGACTAACAATATCAGGAAGCAACAAGTTCTGTCCTTTAGATCCGTGTGAACAGTGAATGTTGGGACACAGACAACTGAGAAAATACAATGTTAAATGCAAATAATAAAATGCAACTAACCACATAATTGTGCATCGATGGGTTAACAATATGATCCATATGTGCAGAAGGATCATGTGACACTGAAGACTGGAGTAATGATGCTGAAAATTCAGGAATAAATTACACTTTACTATATATTCACATTGAAAACAGCTGATTTAAATTGCAATAACATATCTATATTTTTGATCAATTAAATGCAGTGTCGGTGAGCAGAAGAAACTTCTTTCAAAAACATTTTAATTATTCTGCACGTGTATTAAACAGCATGCACGCGTGTTTGTGTTTACTACTAGATTTGAGTATCTGAAGCGCAAGTGTTTGTCTGATTGATTTACTGATATAAGTCCTGGATCACAGTATCAGAGGTAAAGGTTAGCAGGCCAGATTGTGCTGCCCATGCGGTGCGTGCAGAGCGTTTATCACGTATCATGTAAGCTCTGGCATAAATAAGGTGCTGTCTGAAGCAAATTCACTTTAATCATTTATAGACCGCTTCACTCCAGACGACGCGGAGTACAATATAATCCTGGCACTCTGCCTACAAATCACCCATCAGCTGTAAATCCGACCTCACGCTGTGGAAAACGGCTGTCAGTCTTTCCAGACGTTTGCATGGGAGCATTTACCTTTAAGAAGGTGGGCACAGACGCCCACACTGTTTCCAGTAGAGTTCAGGTTTGTGCCGCTCACTGGTTTTAGTGACCTGACCTGTTTTTGCTTCCTGTCTCAAGCTCATGGTGTAATGCACTTTTCCTATACTGCAAAAGCATTTCTTTAGTATAGGATTATAACACATCTGCTTCTGATGTTATATTGAAAAAGCATGTTTTTCTGCCAAATTGAGATACTTTTATACTGTTGCCGTGGGTTGACTTTTCCCCCATGGGTTAAAGGTTTGACATAGCCTGAATTATATTTGACTGAAATGCTTGTACTGAAATATTTTTCTCCAACCAATTTATTTGCAAATATTCAAAAATAAAGACCTAAATAAAGGACCTAAAGACCTAACGAAGACCTTATTACAGTTTTTTACAGACGCTAGGACACATTTCTTAATACTTCGGTCACTTTTGCAAAACTCTTCACACAGTGAGCACAACAGAAGTCTATGTGGGCTAAACTGAGGATCAATTATCATTGCTTTGGAACAAAATGCATTCAATGACTACATATCTCAAATTTCATGAATTCTTTTCTCACTCAGACACAACAACTGCCAAAACTCTTTGTACGTACAGGCCAATTTGCACATGCTTACATACTGTTTTCAAAACTGTTAAACTTAAGTTCAAAACAATAACATAATACAAAACTGAATAAGACAGAAATTTGCTACATTTCTACAGTAATATAGTTATGAAATATATTCTGAATCTAAAAAATCAAATACTATCAAAACAATTAGATGAAACTGAACACCTACACAAGCATTAGTCTTTCAGTTTCATTACCATCAATTCAAAAGGGGAAACTTAGGAATAATTTTGTTCTGTAATGTAAACATGGACCATGTAACATAAACTGCAGTGAATTATAAGCAGTAGAGAGTGTCATTCTTGTTTTGTAAAGAAATTTAAAAAAAGAAAACATTGTATAATGCTAACTGATGTTAGTGTTTTTAGGTCAATGTTTTATGAGTGACAAAGTGTGAAAACCTTTGCTAGTGTTCTGGAAGAATGAGTTGATTTGAGACATGAATGAAGTGTTTTGGTAGATTTGGTGCATTTTGAATGTGAAGTTAACCTCTGTGCCAAGATGAAAGTTGGTTAGGAGAACTGTGTGAAGAGTTTTGAAAAAGTGACCTAAGTATTGAGAAATGTGTCCTAGCGATTGTAAAAAACTGTAATTGCAAAGTTTAACCATCATAGAGTGAAAGTTTATCATTTGCAAGTGTTTCGGTTCTGTCAGTTTGAACATTCAAGCGATTATAAACCATTTGAGCGCAAGAAGACGCGTAAGAGAACTCAATTCAGCTCTCGCACGCTGTTTTCAGACTGAATTCCATTCTCTTCTGCTATTTGTGCCTGAACGTACACATACATGCAAAATAATATCAAAATGCCAGTCTCGGTGAGTCTCGCTTATGGCTTACGTGAACAATTGAGAAAGAAACGGATGTGTAACATTATATTAGTTCCACGCATTCGGTCTTAAAGTGACAGCAGCCTAATAAACCTGCTGCCGTCTGTGTCATTAATGTGAATCAAACATCAAAAGACAAAGAGAAAATCACTTTTGTAGCTTTAACAAAGATTAATTATATTTAATGTATACAGTGAAGACTGTGCAGTGCTACTTTACATTTGATTAAAACACTGTTTATTTAATTCGTATCTTTGTTCTATTGTATTTATCTATGTTTGTAATTTGTTTTGTATTTTCTATGCAGATTCACTCCCCTACAAAATCACCCTAATCATTCTAGAATGATTCATTCTTTCCAAATAGAGCTATTTGAGTCATCTGGTGAATTTTGTTACATATTGCAATATCACAGAAAAACAAAATATCATGCAGCCCTCATATTTTGTATATTTATATCTGTTTTTAGACTTTTACGTGTAGTTTTACTCTTTAATGTGGTTTAATTCAATCACATCATTACTAAGCAAAAAAGTAAATACATTTCAGCTTCAACCTTTTTGTTTAATTTGTGGGAGTGTCATATTTTGAGTTTTGGTATTTGTGCTAGTTTTAATTCACTGGTCATTAGATTGGTTTTGCTACGCAGATCTGGCAACCCTGATCTACAGCCAGAGACTGGTCCCTACTGAAATCCTGGTTAATGTCGGATCAGTTAAAGTTCAACAGACACTGCTATAAAGAAGGGACTCGCTGATGCAGCACTGAAACTTCAAATGCAATGTTGCATATTCAGGGTTCACACACATTTTCATCAATGAATGTCCATGTACATGCAATCCTGATTACTGACTTTTATAAAATCAGTTGACAAAGATTACACTCTCAAAGTTCATAACTGAGCATAACTAGAAACATGTAATCTCACGACGGAAATTATATGAATTTTCCATTAAAGGTATGCTGATTAGTTCCGTGACACTAATTGGAATCGCACAAATAATGTCTAAACATTTAAGCGCCATTGAATCAAAATCAAGCCCCGCTCTACATTTGTTCTTGTTCCAGAAGCCGTTTCACTACGTCACAATAGAGAAGAAAAGACCAGTGCAACTTCCCTTTCATGCTGACTTTAAAGGGTTAGTTCACCCAAAAATGAAAATTTCTGTCATTAATTAATCACCTTCATTTCGTGCCACACCCGTAAGACCTTCGTTCATCTTCAGAACACAAATTAAGATATTTTTGATGAAATCCGATGGTTCAGTGAGGCCTGCATTGAGAGCAAAGCCACTGAACCTCTCAAGATCCATAAAGGTACTAAAAACATATTTAAAACAGTTCATGTGACTGCAGTGGTTCAACCTTAATTATTTAAAGCGACGAGAATACTTTTTGTGCACCAAAAAAAACCAAAATAACAACTTTTTAACAATATCTAGTGATGAGCGATTTCAAAACACTGCTTCAGAAAGCTTCGGAGCTTTACAAATCGAATCAGTGGCTCGGAGCGCCAAAGTCACGTGATTTCAGCAGTTTCGCCGTTTGATAGGAGATCCGAATCACTAATTTGAAACAAAAGATTCAGAAAGCTCGGAAGCAGTGTTTTGAAATTGTCCATCACGAGATATTGTTGAAAAGTCGTTATTTTGGTTTTTTTGGCGCACAAAAAGTATTCTCGTCGCTTTATAATATTAAGGATGAGCCACTAAACTCACATGAACTGATTTAAATATGTTTTTAGTACCTTTATGGATCTTGAGAAGTTTTGTGGCTTTGCTCTCAATAGAGGCCTCACTGAGCCATCGGATTTCATTAAAAATATCTTAATTTGTGTTCTGAAGATGAACGAAGGTCTTACAGCTGTGGGATGACATGAGGGTGAGTAATAAATGACAGACATTTCATTTTTGTGTGAACTAACCCTTGACTGGTTTGGGGGGAAATTGTGCATTCCATTCGTCTGGCTCAAGTGTTGACGAAAAAGATGAATCATTAGCAGTTTTTTTGAAAATGGCTAAAGACTCTGCAGCTCGGGTTGAGTTAGGCAGATCATTCCACCGATCATGCATCACAATTCCAAGGTTCCTGGCTGTCCTTGGATAGAGGTATGGTTGACAAACCTAACTGAATGAGAGGTTATGATGAAGTGTTGGGTTGGCCGTGACCTGCGTCTTGGTAAAGTTGAGTTGAAAGTGGTGGTCCTTCATCCAGCAAAAAATGTCTGTCAGGCAGGCTGAGACATGAACAGCTACCGTCGGATCATCTGGCTGGAATGAGAGGTAGAGTTGTGTGTCATTAGCATAGCAGTGATAGGAAAAACCATGTTCCTGAATGACAGATTCTAGTGATGACATGTAGATGCAGAAGAGAAGCGGTCCAAGCACCGAGCCCTGAGGCACTCCAGTAGCTAGAAGGGAAAGGTTTAGTTCCCAGTAGGCACTTTTAACTGGAATGTTCCGTCAGAATTGGGAAACTTCAGAATCCAATATGGCTGCTCAGCCATTAATTAAACATTAATGTGGCTCTGTGCACATGATGAATATGTTGTGATGATGCAGTGTGATCCATCAGACGAAAATGATGATGGACAAGCAGATTTGAGAACAAACTTTAATAAATAAAAGATAAATGGAATGCAATATCTAACAGATGAATAATGATTATCATGGAAAAAAAAAAATCAATCAAAACAAACAGTCATAATAGTGAATAAAGGTTGAAATAAAACACATATCTGGGTGCAAACAATATGAACTCTGTACTCTCAATGTGTAGGAAGAAAGTATAGATATGAAAAAGGAGCAATCCAGGATGTGGAATCGATGCAAAAAGTCAAGTTTCATGAAGTTAACCTCGGAAATCACCAGCAGAAAACCTTCATTTCTTTTAACCATTACTGGGGTGATCTAGGTCACGAAAACATCAGGCAGATCTCGGTGTTCCGTCAGACACGTGATGATGAACTACTGATGAACTTCTGCGGTTCTCACAACACAAGTCTTTCAATCAATCAGGCACTAAACTCAGACACCCCTCGTGTCTGAACAGAGTGTATAGAAGCTGGAACAGGCTCACAGTAACAGACAATGGGCTTCTACTCAATGAAACATCTTCAATAAAATCTTAGGTTTCACCTTATTTCGATAGTCCACCTCAGATATTCTACTTACTATAAGTAAATTTGCAACATGTCAACTAGCAGTCATTCGAGTATTAGTAGACTGTTAGATTAGGGTTAGTAGAATACGTGATTATAGTCAGTAGAATGTCTGTTGGGAGCATCAGACCTATAATGCCCTTTTCACAAGATGTAATATAAGTCTCTGGTGTCTCCAGAATGTGTCTGTGAAGTTTCAGCTCAAAATCCCCCACAGATCATTTATTATAGCTTGTTAAATTTGTCCCTATTTGGGTGTGAGCAAAAACACGCCGTTTTTGTGTGTGTCCCTTTAAATCCAAATGAGCTGCTGCTCCCGCCCCCTTTCCAGAAGAGGGTGGAGCTTTAACAGCTCGCGCTTCGGTCGCTCAACAACAACAAAGCTGGAGAATCTCACGCAGCCAAAATGAGGATTGTCAGTAACGGTGTTCAGCCTTACATTGTTCAAACCGGAGTCGACACTGATGGAGAGACTCAGGAAGAAGTTACAACTTTTAGAATGAAACTGGACGTTTCTGAATGGTTAGTGGATAAATTTATGTAGTTGCTGTGGAGTTGATTCAACTCATCCACTAGCATGTGCCGTCATGTTAATCTTTCGTGTTGAATTGATCCTCGTTTGTGAAGCAGTCCGGCGTAAAATGACGGCATGTCAACAACACTCTACTACAACAACTCTTCCTCTTCTCTAAAGCAGCCCAACATGGCCTCGCCCCCTTTGTTATGTGTTCTCGGGGGCGGGGTTTATGTAAATTTTAGGGTTAGTGATGTCACCAACCTGGGAAGAAGCTTGTTGTAGTCCCTACCAGCCGTTTGTTGTCCTTAAACAGAGAATTCTGTAAAAGAAAATATCTCCCTTTGAAGTAGGGAAGTAGAATGGCAGTTTAATTCTGAGAATCCTTCAAATTAATCAAGCATCTCGAAAGATCTGGTCAAACGCAGAATAAACGCTGAAATTGACCGTGGATGAATCTCACAGGGATAATCCAGTTTGGTAGCAATTTTCTTCAAATAAGTCACAAATAATGTTTATGAAAGAGTCTCTTCTGCTCACCAAGGCTGCATTTATTTGATCAAAAACATTGTGAAATATTATTACAATTTAAAGGTGCTATATGTAAGAATTTGCATGTATTAATCACTTATTGTATTGCCAATGTGTGAACATCTTCTAAAAGAAACATTTTCTCAAAAAACGAGACCTTCCCCGACTTCCTAGGTTGTCTATGAAAGCCTGTAGACTGATTTTCATGTGAACGACTCACTCAGGATGTTTTTGCCGGGAAAATCTAAAGGATGTGACGTTCACGGTCCCGGGAGACTCTCTTCTGTTCAATGACGCATTAAAAACGAATGCTTACACAACGGGCCTGTCCTAATACCCACACTTGTGGTCTTTGCAGTTGACCACTCATCTATTTACATGCCGTATTTCCTGTATCATTCTAGCCCAAGTGTTCAAGTGAAGACCGCAAGTGTGTGTAAAATTTCTGAATGGGACACATTTATAGTGTTGTAAAAATGTTTACAGAGCTTTATTTATTTACAAATTTTGAATTTCAATACTTTGAACACACTCATCTTTGCAGCAATAAAATGTGCTGCAACACTTTATGTTTTACTACCCAATTATATGTGATATCGAGGCTAATTAATTTGACTTACACTGGAATGTTTTCATCAACATCTCATGATTTTTGGGGATACGCTTAGTATCCCCAAAAATAGTACGCTCACATGTAGTCTAAAGTCTCAAACATACTTTATAATAAAACTATAATAACTGTGTAATTTTAATGACCTCGTCTGTCGACATGATGGCGGTGAATCTCAGAGCTGCTGCAAACATATCCACATCACTACACAGCAAAATCCCCAGAGTTAAATCAACTCTGCTTAGGGTACATATGGTCCCTCTCTAAATAGTGTTAAAGTAACACTGAAGCAGAGTTAAAGTCAGTTGTAGTTTTTGTTTTTCTCTTTTCTTCAGTGATTCTGCTTGTTAACAGCAGGTGTTCATCACTAATGCTCAATCATCACCTAATTAATTGCTTAATTATCTCCTTAACTTTACCTTTAACTTCAGTGTTACTTTAACACTATTTAGAGAGGGACTATATGTACTCTTAGCAGAGTTGATTTAACTGTGTACAATCAGATGATTTAAAGGTGTAGTAAGTGATTTCTGAGAAACACTGTTGATATTTAAGATCACCAAAACAAACACACCCCTACCCAAAAGGATCACACCCCTTTCTTGATAGCTTTGCCCACAAATTCAACAAGCTATGCAACACAGGCACCTCCCCCACAATGATTGTATACACCCCTTACTGCTGATTGGCTACTACAAGAGTGTTTCGGTGCTCGGTCCAATCCACTGTCAACAGCGTTTCTCAGAAATCACTTACCTTTAACTTCTGTTTTCTCATCACTATCATTTTTATTGGGTGTTTATTTTGTTATTGAGAGAACAGCGCACAGCACATATTTACATATTCATCTAAACGTCGCTCTCAGCAGCGTCTGGATGTTTGTTAACAGTAGCCTATATCACTGCAAATGTATTTACAAATGAGCCTTGAATCACGTTCAGTTCCTTGTGCGTTACGTGTGCACGAGCAACGAGTTTCTTGAGCAGCAAATCATCATATCAGAATGATTTCTGAAGGATCATGTGACACTGAAGACTGGAGTAATGATGCTGAAATTCAGCTTTGATCACAGGAATAAATTACACTTTACTATATATTCACATAGAAAACAGCTGTTTTAAATTGTAATAATATTTCACAATTTTTACTGTATTTTTGATCAAATAAATGCAGCCTTGGTGAGCAGAAGAGACTCTTTCAGAAAAGTAAAAAAATCTTAATTATTCCAGACTTTTGTCCGGCAGTGTATGTGTGTGATGATTTAAACAGCATGTACGCATGTTTGTGTTTAGTCCATATTGGATTTGAGTGTTTGTCTTGTTGATTTAATGATGTAAGTGCTGGATCACAGTATCAGAGATAAAGGTTATCAGGCCAGATTGTTGCTTTCTCTTCAAAGCAAAATAAACAACATGAAGATGTAAGCAAGATGGATTTTGGGGAGATTTTCCTATAAACAAAGTCCTCAGGCCTGTTCAGGACCTGCAAAGGGTTTCCTGTAATCAGTGCATTTAAATGAATGTGACTAATAAGGTCTGTTCATGCTGAATCATGTATGAATCAAATCTGCTCATGTGCATTTATCTAACAAATGACTTCCAGGGCAGAAATTCCAGTGTAATGGGAAAACGGAGTGGAACCAGGCAAGTCTGTTTTTTTCTTCTTTGTTCTCTTCAACATATTTTGAATCATATTCTGATATTCTGTCACAACCTTTCGATACAAATTCTGACATATATTTTCTTAAAGGAAAAAGGCAAGTGCTGTAACTGATGACTTTTGGCCCAAAGAGTCAGGCTGCAACATCTCAAATAAAAATAGATTATTAAATTATTAATGTGTCTCCACCGCCCCCTGGTGCTGAACAATGATTATAACTACTATATTCTGAAGGGTTGAGCTGTCAAATGACACATTCCCATGATCTTTGAACTTGTTCTCGTTATCTTCACTGACAGGAATAAAACACTCTTCAGCGCATGCGCACTAACATCCTCTCAGGCTCAGGAAAAATGGACTTTGACTTTCTAATGAATTTTCCAACAAAAACTGATTTTAAGGTATAAAAGTGATTTCTGATTCTGCTGTTTAAAATTGTGATGCATTTTAATTTATTTTTATCTATTTTGTTGTTGGTTAAAAGTTAACAAATGACATGATGAAATTGTAGGCTAATTGTAATAGTTTACTAATTATGACATAAGATCTTTAAAATATGAAATGAATATTAATACACTAAAGTTAAAGACTAAAGACTCGGGTTATTATCTAACTAAAACTATTAAAAACATTTCTGTTAATCAAAATAAAGCTGAAATAAAATAAAATAAAATAAAATAAAATATAAATAATAGCCTATTAGTTGAAAAAGTTAAACTAAATGAAAATTAGAAATGAACTGAATGAAGATGAAGCACTAAAATTATTAACTGGAAATAATAATAATAATAATAATAATAATAATAATAAAAACTAAAACTGAAATAAAAATAAATTAAACAGCAATATTTAAAAAAATTAAAGAAACTAAACTTAACATGAAACCCAAAATATTAATAAAACCTTAAAAAAATAAAATAAAAACCAAAATAACACTGTTAAAGATTGATCAATATATTTTAGTAAACATTTAATTCATTTATTATAATTATAATGTATACTTTTGCTTTAAGCACAAATTATTCCTGACAGTTGATAAATTCAACTGAGTTATTACCATATAAAGGTAAAAACTACTTAGAAATATTAGTTATTACAAATATTAATAAAATACATCTGAATATTAATATAAACAATATTATATATTTTGGAATATTAAAGAGATACACTTTCTCTCTCTCTCTCTTTCTCTCTCTCTCTCTCTCTCTCTCTCTCTCTCTCTCTCTCTCACACACACACACACACTCAATACATGCCACTTCATAAATTTTCCTAGAAAAAAATGTGAATAATATGTGTCCTTCAAAGTGGATTTGTAAATAATATAAATTATTAATATAATTTATTATTTTATTATGTATTATTATTTTACATATACATTATTTTATACTAATTATAAAAATATAAATACAAATAATATTTATTTACAGGTTATATGATATCTACACACACACACACACACACACACACACACACACAATTCCTCACTGCGAAGGGAATGAAATAAAAATGTTAAATCCTGATCATGTTGAGGGCAGAGATGTCATCAGAGAATCTGAGATTGTTCCTGTATCAGACAATAATCAGATTACAGCTTCATCTGCTCTTCTTCTGGACAAATGGACTCATAAACCTGCGTCACACACAGCAGTCCGATTCATCCAGACCAAAGATAATTGTGAGGATTTCTGCTCAGGGTCGAGGAGGCTTTGTCAGACTCTTACAGCTGCTTCATGTTGCCTCAAATTAAAAAAAGTATGTTTCAGGAAGATTAGATTGGCCTGAACGCGAGCACGGTTCCTGACAGAGCTTGTCAGCGGCAGCTGTGGTTCCTGAACCAAACCTGATTATGATTTATTTCCATATTTGTGTGAGATGAGGAAACATGGTTTCTTCAAAACAATGTCATTAGTTTTTGCATTGATATATGAGCGACCAGAGAAATCAGACTTTTGTAAATATACATAAATATACACAATAAAACTAAAAGCACCAAAACCATTTGATATATAGCTACACTGTGAAATTTATGTTCATTCAATAATATGTGTTTTGCTGCTTATCGCGTACGTTGAGCTATACGCGCGATGGGCGCCGCCATTTTAGATTGCGCCGGATTGGATTTACGATACGTGAATTCATCCACTTCACCCGAAATACATGAAAGTAAGTGAGCCGGTGAACTGTGAGAAGAATAGTTATTTTAAAGTTATTTACACAATGTGTATCTGATACGAATAAAATGTTGTCTAATTATAATGGAAATTATTGTTATTGCCGCTTCTATAGACATTAATGTGTATTTTACAAACTCTAAATGTATTTTGTTAGTACTTAGGTGTATTTAAATGTCTGAAACCTAAAATAAACATTATGTGGTCAAGAACACTGCAGAGGCCTATTTGTGATAGGCCTATAGAGGGTAGCCTATGCATATACGTCACTTTCCCGCCAGAACACGCTCCCTCAGCTGGACTGAGTGGCAAAAGAACCTGCTGCTTGACTGGATTCAATAGGGGAAACTGCGAAAACGCGAGTAAAACAAACGATTACACTAAAGGTTGGGCTCGAAAGTGTTCCTTATGACATGTCAAAGAAACCTAATCCGTGGATATTGGCATGCAGCCAGGAATCGTGTTTCCTGACATTTATATGTGCCTGATTTCGACACCGGGGAAATAAAGCAAATCTGCCTGTGAACGCTTTATATAACTACAATATAGGTAGGTCTAAATCGGAGTGATCACTTATATCAATGTTATATATATCATCCAGCCCTAAAACTTGTATAGTTTTTGTCAGTGTTTATTTAAAAACACCCAGTTATGCAGAATATAAGATGGTAAATATTTAGGCTAATTGATGAGTTGTCAACACAATATATAACAATACAATATATAGGGTATGATTTTACCCCAAAATCCAGCTATTTGTACAGTCAGTCGCAAAGCTCTTTCCCGTTTTGGATGTGTTTTGTGTGTTTTTCGCGGCATTCACGCTGAAAACCAATCTTTTGCCACTCAGTGGGCGTAACCGCAGTCATAACGGTCGACGGTGACGTCACGTGCATACCCTCTATGGCCCTGTCCCAAATGGCACTCTAAACACTCACGGCCTTCCTACGAGTCCGCACTTTCGTGACGTAACGTCACTTTGACTGTCGGGAAGAAGTCTGCCGCGGAGCTCCCATAGGCCCTGTCCCAAATGGCACACTTCTATGCACTTTCGGTCTTGTGGACTTACAATGGCTGCCGTGTGCGCGTGTCCGTTAAGTCCATGAGACCGTAGGGTGTCCCATTTGTCAATTTTAGGCTTCGGAAGGGTGCTCGTGAGCGCCCCCTTTGCGGCCGATATGCGCCCTCAATGCGCACTTTTGCTGAGCCCTCACTGGTGCGAGCTCCGCGGCAGACTTCTTCCCGACAGCCAAAGCGACGTTACGTCACGAAATTGCGGACTCGTAGGAAGGCCGTGAGTGTTTAGGGTGCCATTTGGGACAGGACCTATATGAAAAGCGCGCAAGCACATTTGAATTTAGCAGTGGATCACGTGATGTACTGAACGTTCTGATCACACCCGTGATCGTTCCCGTCAAAGGGTTGATGAACAACATATGCAGCACCAGCAGGTTTTTGTCGTCCCCAAAAGCATATATAAAGTGTCTTGCGAAAGTATTCACACCCTCATTTTTTTCAAAATATTTAATTATGTTGTTATGTTATCATCCCCAAAAAGGAAAAGGCCGTAAAGGCTGCAATAACGAAATGTGAAAAAAAAAAAGAGCTTGTATTCAAAAAGTAAATCTATCTTCCACATGGCAGCAGTGATTATCACATATGTAGATATTATTCTGAGGTATTTGATTATATTCCCTGCTGATATCCATCATTCTGCAGGGCATGTTTTCATGAAACGCTCTGATGTCTGGCCGCGGTTCAGGTTATTGTCGGGTCTCACAGTAAATCTGCAGAAATGAAAGCATCTCTGGAGCAGGATGAGCTCCTGCTGGTTATTTACACGTCTCTGAACGGATCACAGGGAGATTTATGGAAACGCATGCAGCCGCTGATTTATTGCAGATTCCAGTCAGTATGAATGCTGCAGTAGAGGTGTTTTTTAAGGACTACAACAAACGGCTGGTAGGGACTACAACAAGCTTCTTCCAAGGTTGGTGACATCACTAAACCCTAAAATTTACATAAACCCCGCCCCCGAGAACACTCAACAAAGGGGGCGAGGCCATGTTGGGCTGCTTTAGAGAAGAGGAAGAGTTGTTGTAGTAGAGTGTTGTTGACATGCCGTCATTTTACGCCGGACTGCTTCACAAACGAGGGTCAATTCAACACGAAAGATTAACATGACGGCACATGCTAGTGGATGAGTTGAATCAACTCCACAGCAGCTACATAAATTTATCCACTAACCATTCAGAAACGTCTAAAAGTTGTAACTTCTTCCTGAGTCTCTCCATCAGTGTCGACTCCGGTTTGAACAATGTAAGGCTGAACACCGTTACTGACAATCCTCATTTTGGCTGTGTGAGATTCTCCAGCTTTGTTGTTGTTGAGCGACCGAAGCGCGAGCTGTTAAAGCTCCGCCCTCTTCTGGAAAGGGGGCCGGGAGCAGCAGCTCATTTGCATTCAAAGGGACACACACAAAACGGCGTGTTTTTGCTCACACCCAAATAAGGGCAAATTTGACAATCTATAATAAATGATCTGTGGGGTATTTTGAGCTGAAACTTCACAGACATGACTGTGAAGTTACATCTTGTGAAAGGGGCTTAATAGGTCTTCTGTTTAATTACTCTTCCTGACTTTCCATTCAAATTCCGCTTCAGTATCCAGTGGAGCAACACCAATTCAACTCAGTCCCCCTCTGCTCAAGCCTGCAGTGAGTATAACGTGTGTCTGAGGGGATCTTCAGTGAGATTCAGTCACGGAAGCAGATTCCAGCACAATGAGTGTCCCACTTGCCCAGGCTGTCAATGATTTATGAATGAGAAGCTTTCACTTCACTGTAATTCCCTCAAGTACGGCTGAAAGAGAATCAAGCTTCATTACAGCAGCCGATGACTGACTCCAGCCAAACTACAACCATCTGAGAATTATTTAAAGGTGAAGAGTGCGGGTGACATTTTTTATGTAACTTTTCCCCCCCCTTTTTTAACATGAATGCATCTTCCAAACCATGATTTTGTCTTATCCTGAATCACTACGGTATTATCACTACTATCACACGCACACCCAATACAAACACATGCTCATGACTCAAATGTTGTATCACTAATAATCATCATAAACATTAGTGATAAAATAAATATCACTAATAATGGCTATTCGAGTGAGGTGATTGAAATA
Source organism: Ctenopharyngodon idella (assembly GCF_019924925.1). Taxonomy (NCBI): domain Eukaryota; kingdom Metazoa; phylum Chordata; class Actinopteri; order Cypriniformes; family Xenocyprididae; genus Ctenopharyngodon; species Ctenopharyngodon idella. Next base: position 35,445,267 of record NC_067235.1, read on the forward strand.
AATACTGGCTATATAAGGGGATTTTACGGTACTAAATATTTACCTCTAAATTATGCACCATTTATCCTCTGTAATACCATGGTGTAACCACTAGATGGCTGTATAGCCCTATATATAAAGGCAGTGGCTATTTACACTAAGTGAAAATAGCAATATATATATAATACACCAGTAAAAGTATCAGTTCTTTGCAATAAGAGTAAATAGTAATTATATGCTATCTAAATATATATATATATATATATATATATATATTGGTAGATATTATTTGCACCTCAGTATTTCTGTACATTAACAGGATGCAATAATATCATAGAGTGTAAATGATTATATTTATTACAATTATTAAATGGATGTTGCCTTATTGGGAGAATAAAAACCCTCCCTACACCTTCCCTTGACCCTACCCAATAAACACTTTTAATATTATTAAACACTCGATTCGAACCCACATCGATCGTGTTAAAAAGCCAGATTTGCGAGCCTTACTCGCTACTGCTGCGCCACTGAAGACATTGAAATCCATGCGTCGTTTTAAAACTTGAGTGGCCCAACCAGACATTGGTGGGCGGAGCTAGTGTAAATAGCGTTTGCCAACAAGGGATGCTATTTGCACTTAGTGTAAATAGACACTCCGATACGGGCATGTATGTGACCCGTGCTGGCAAAATGAGTCACAATGAGCAAAATTTCAAAAAATAGTTGTTATTTTCACAATCTCTATTAAAAAACCTTCAAAAATGATGTATGATTTGTTGGAATCCGACAAAAAAATGACTGAGCTACACCTGTTTGAAGTCGATAGAGTCCAAAACAAAATCACCAAGCAAATATATCTTAAAATCCCTGTTAATAACACCTAATTTGGCACACACCTCACCAAAACAAAATATCTATAGAAAAATATATATATTTCACTTTTTGTTTTACTTCAATATTTTGAAGCAGGCGTACTGTAATTCAGTGTATATGTCAGATTTGCGTGCTGTCTGAAGCGTCTTTGTCAGTCAGCGTGAGTAAGATCGATTTGTTTACATCAGCATGAGTTTGAAAATCACATTTCATTGGTTCAGACTAAATTCGCTACCAGTATTCACAAATTTGGAATGCTGCGCTTTAAAACGATAAACTCGTGCTGAGGGGAAGCGCGAGTGGTGAAGCAAGAAGAGAAAAACGGCATTTTTCATGGTCAAAGAAAAGGTACTTCTCTCAGAAAACAAACAAATAAAAATAATTTTAGATGTTTAAATGCTACTTGAAGCATTTGGATCACTAGATAAGATCTTAATGAACTCATTTTTTTGTTAAAACCGACTACTTTTAGCTCGTAATTAGCCTGTGTGCATTCCGACTCGTTTTGCCAGATAAACATGGCTATGTATTCCCTAGTTGCTGGGAACAATGTTTTCAGACATAATTTACTTGTAGGTTTTGCATTTGGATATATATTTAGACATTATTAAAGGGATAGTTTGCCAAAAAAAAAAAACTTACTCACCCTCAAGTTGTTCCAAACCTGTATGAGTTTCTTCTGTTGAACACAAAAGGAAGATTGTTGGTAATCAAACAGTTGCCTTTGACTTCAATAGGAGAAAAAAATACTATGGAAATCAATGGCTATCGTCAAATGATTGATTACCAACATTCTTCAAAATATCTTCTTTTGTGAAGAAACTCATACAGGTTTGGAACAACTTGAGGTTGAGTAAATGATGACAAAATTTTCATTTTTGGGTGAACTATCCCTTTAAAGACTACTTTTGTTAAAGTTGAGATTGTTTTTTTGGCTTTTTAAGTTAATTTGAAGTGTCAGTTTTTGCATAATTGTTACCGAGCTTGATCAGTCACACGAAAGTACTCAGAACACTGACGGCAGGGTTATATTGCAAAATATATAAAGAAATCGTACGCCTGAAATGTCGGTGTACCAATGCTGCACCAAAAAATATGATATGATAGCTCTGTGTAAGAAACGCTCAATTCACACTCGATATAAACAAAACAACACACACAAATGTATCAAATATCATTTATTTCTTTTTTATAAAAGCATTTTTTATATCTTACAAAATTTGAACTTTCATTGTATTGTTTGTACTGCTGTAAAATAGGAATCCAAGGATGAAGCAAAGAATCAAAACTGAGATAAAATGAATCCTCGTGTGTGCTAAATACACATACAAACACGAGTGAAAGATGCGTTTCCTACGGAACAGGCAGGAATGTCAGTACTGTGACCATCAGAAAAACTCCAGTGTTAGACAAACTAAATCAAGCGATTGCCCACGTATGATCAGTGCTGAAGAGGAAGAGGAGATTGTGCGGTTGAAGGCTAAAATAACGCAAGAAGTGTCTTGAGAAAAGGCACGTTCGTTTGTAGACGACAAAAAGAAACACGTGACTGAATCATATTCTAAAAATACCGTTATCTTATTTGGAGAACTTTTTGCCACAGTTTCCACCCAATTCATGCACACAATTCTACATTAATGTGGCAACCGTAAACAACCAACACTTCTAAATAATGCGTTTTTCCTCATCTTAAATGATCTGAGACTCATTCTGTTCTGCATTTTCACATTTCCATGTTTCAACGCTCTCTTGCGTAAATAAAGCAGTCCTATCGGATGATCGCCATGCAAATATACAGTTGAGGTCAGAATTAATAAATTATTAGCCCCTTTGGTAAATATGAGCTGTGAAAATAAATACGCATTGTTTATTATTTTGATCTTTCTTTTAAAAAAATTCACAAAAATCGAACCTTTCATTAAAGTAATCAAAAATTGAAAATGGGGGAAAATCACATTATAAAATAAATGTTTTTCTCTTATACACGGCCACAATTATTGGCACCCATAGAAATTCTCATGAGTAAAAATATCTCTGAAGTATATTCCCATTTACATTTTTTAAGAATATCTGAACATGCAATATATCAAAAGAAAGAATAGAGCATATTCTTTAAAAAACAAACATTTTATTTTTTTGTGATTTTTTTTAATGAAAGATCAAAAGGATAAATAATGCAGATTTATTTTCCGCAGCCTGCTTTGCTCATATTTACCTAATAATTCTGACCTCAAGCAAAATCATCACCAGTTCACACAATTCTATCACATTTTTCAGCCCTATAGTTTAACATTCAACTGTTGTCTTTAATAGGGAAAATGTTCTTGCAAATGTACTGTATATGGTACGTTTTTTGTAACTGTAGGGACATTAGTCAGGGTAGACGCCATATTTCATTTTAAGTTTGTTCAGTTATGTCTTTAGGTGCAATGTCACGTCATTTTTTGCAGAAATGTATTTTTATTGACTCTCTCACAGCCTCGTTTTCATTCACAAAGCATTAAATATGTCATCCACCCTGACTGAAGACCATGATTTTTGGACAAAAGTACTCCGCTGGGATAACCAGCTCAATCCATCCAGTCGGAAAAGAACATGAGCGATAATGAGTTAACAGTTCTTTCTTAACAAAAAAAAAAAAAAAAAAAAAAATCAATGGAAGACGTTCTCAAAACTCGAACCAAAGCTCTGAATGGATGACGTTCTCTCCTAATCAAGCATTTTCAGGTGTTTCATTGATTTTTTCTTCCATCTACATTGAGAGTAAATTCAAAACTAGTGTTAAATATCTCGAGTCATTGAGTGTGTGATTCCAGAAATACATACTAACCACGAAAACACTGAAACAACACTGGGCGTCTCATGACTGACGACAAGAGAAATGGATGTTTGGGGTTTTAAAGAACGCAAACAATGTGCTAACATTCACAAATTTTACCGTAAACTGATCTCCATGTTTGTTATTAGACAAGCAGTCAGTCTCCAAAAAAAGTGATATCACTGCATTAATAACTAGTTACTAGTCAGATTAATTTGTAAAAGCGGCTGTCTGCACTTTTCAGATGCAAAACGCATGTCACTTCCAAATAAACAAACTCAGAAGATTCAGCAGTCAGAAGTGGAGTGACATCCGAATTAGCTGCAGTGTGAACATGGCTGCTGACATGGCATTACACTAGTAAGACTCGTAAGAAAACCTGACAGAGCTGTTTGTGGCATTGGATTTAACACCGTGTCCTAACCAGACGTGACGCGATGTGTGATAAAAGGTATCTTTTCCATGTTAATCAGAGATTTTGTCCTAACCAGCCGCAATTTGCAGCAATTCTATTTTAGAAACGGTTTCTATTTCGGCGACGTCACACTGGAACAACAACATACAATCTGACAATGATAATCTCAGGTACTGATTATGTGCTTTATTTAACGTTAAATTAATTTAATTTGAGTTTGAATATCATTTTGTGTGACCTTTATAGCCGTACTGAAAGCGAAGGAGAATAATTGATCTTGAAGATAAATTAAAGGGAATTGTGAACAAACAAGTGTATTCTATGACAAAGATTATTTCAGTCACTTAGTTTGTTTCTTTAAATGTTTAAAAGGTGTAATATTTATGAATTTGATTATGTGCTTATCCATTTGGTTGCAAGTGCTGTGCGCTTGCAGAGAGACTCCACCCACAATCCCTTCGGATTGGCTGTGATTTTTGATAGATTTGGTTGTGAGTGCAGAGAGACTCCACCCACACACTCTTCTGATTGGCTGTGATTTTTGATTTATTTAGTCGCGAGTGCAGTGCGCCTGCAGAGACTCCGCCCACACGCTCTTCTGATTGGCTGTGATTTTTGATTTATTTAGTCGCGAGTGTAGTGCGCCTGCAGAGACTCCGCCCACACGCTCTTCTGATTGGCTGTGATTTTAGATTTATTTAGTTGCGAGTGCAGTGCGCCTGCAGAGAGACTCCGCCCACACAGTCTTCTGATTGGCTGTGATTTTTGATAGATTTAGTTGCGAGTGCAGTGCGCTTGCAGAGAGACTCCGCCCACATGCTCTTCTGATTGGCTGTGATTTTTGATAGATTTAGTTGCGAGTGCAGTGCGCTTGCAGAAAGACTCCGCCCACATGCTCTTCTGATTGGCTGTGATTTTTTGATTTATTTAGTCGCGAGTGCAGTGCGCTTACAGAGAGACTCCGCCCACACAGTCTTCTGATTGGCTGTGATTTTTGGTAGATTTAGTTGCGAGTGCAGTGCGCTTGCAGAGAGACTCCGCCCACACACTCTTCTGACTGGCTGTGATTTTAATGGATTTTGTCGCGTCTCGTAGTCGTGTATGTGAGGACAAACAAATTGCTTGTCGCTGGAATCTTATCGCATCGCGTCTGCTTAGGACACAGTATAAATCTTCAAAAAAAAAAAAATAGTACAATTCTGTCAGTTTGACAAAATAAACAAAAAGGCTTATATAGAAAGAAAGAAAAAAACAAAAACTTTGAACCAATTTGTGGAACACCTAAACTGAATCCAAATATAAGCAGCATGAACAAGGTGTTTATGCATTCATACAAAACCCCTTTGGACTCCCAGATTGTCCATCTGAAAGTTCAGGCACTGTGACGTTGTGCGCGGTGTTTCGCACGCTCGACTTCTCCACGGGACGTCATCCTGCATTTTCAAGAGGGGCGTAACGCTTGCCGGAGTAGCGGAAGGTGAACTGAATAAATATACAGGCGGCCTCAGCAAAACCCACGTCTAACATGGATCCAGAGTTTAAACCGATGTGCAATAGTCCTTATTCTGAGTGCATGTGGATCTGTGTGTGTGTGTGTGTGTGTGGCATTGGCGCGGTTGCCATGGTCACCGCTGTCATTGGCAAAGCATTACAAGAGGGGGTGTGGAAGACAGAAAGCTTTGTGTCTTTGTGTTGCGCTAAACTCATCCAAATGCCGTCAACGTGATCTCCGATCGAGCCATATATTTGTAGTTAGTGACGGATCTTCTTCAAACACAACACTCCCCCCCGTCTCAATGCGCTCCCTCCCTGAGGGTCTCCGACCCCCCGCTTATCCCTGTTGATCCAGTTTAACAGGGTTCTGAGGGGTTTTCGGATGCCGTTTCCCATCCCGTTCACAGGGAAGGTGTTTCTCAGCTTTGTCAGAGTCTCTCGATGTCTCTGTACTTCTTGCGCAGTATCGATACCTGGTCCTTGAACAGAACGGGGTCCAGTCTCATCTGCGAATGGACCAGGGGCATCGTGCCAAACCAGCTGGCAAATTTGTTCATGCACGTCTGCCGCTGGGCAAAGTGGTCAGGGTCTGCCCAACGAGACGCCCGGGATGTCTGCGGAGGAGAGAGGGTCAACATTTCAGAAACGTGTTACTAGCACTCAAACCTGACAGTGACAGACTGATTATACTGATTTCATGCATTCTCTACCTGTCCCATCATCGTCTCCTTGTACTGTTTCTTTTGAGTGACCTTGATAGGCGGCATCTTAGTGACAGCAGACACCAGGAAGTTCATGAGGATGTCTTCACAGTTTGAGAGCTGGTCAACCATAGTCTTCAAGCTGCCGGGCAGGTAGTGTGTGTACAAGTAGTTATAATACCTGGATTAAGAAAAGACGACGCATTAAACACATTTATAAGATATACTGTACATGTTACTAAAATTAGGCTTAATTTTCTTAATGCCTTCCATTGCAGTTATAACGACAGTGAGATATGGTTTGGAGCAGAGCTAATGTGCTTACGTAATGTTAGTTATTTAACTGACCTGTGGTAGAAAGCAGCTCCGGTCAGCACCATGGAGTAGTCATTGGTCCACTTGGAGGTGTAGCCCCAACGCTCCTTGTTAGAGTCCCAGAAATGGCTCCGCGCAGGGTATCCCACAATCCTCTCTGGGAAACTTTGCCAAACAGTAAAGGCAAAATCCACCTGTGGGAATGAGTACACATTAAGTACAGGGCGAACATGCAAACCCAAACACTTTAATCACATTAATGATGTTAATAAATACATGAGACAATGCACCAGCAATTTAGTGATCTCAGCAACTAGGGAATGATTATATATTTATATATAGGGCTATACAGCCATCTAGTGGTTACACCATGGTATTAAATGGTGCTTACTTAAGAGGTATATATTCAGTACCGTAAAATCCCTATATATAGCCAGTATTTATTTCTGTTTCCCCTGAATTCTGTGATTGGTTGTAGCCAAAGTCCTTTTAAGGCAAGTAATTTCACTTGGCGGCCATTTTTGTATTGCCTCTCGGGGGACAACAACCATCTCATAAATTTTATTTCTAAATGCTCAAATCATGACAAAACCCAACATATTTCAGGCTGGGCTAGCCAATGCGCATGTGCAGTCACAAGTGTGCGTCTCAGAACATCGACTGTTTCTAAAGCAAACAGAGTTTCTAACGACAGCTGCAGCGACGCAATGACTTTACCAATCAGCGACTGGCTCTTTTATTTAGAAGGCAGGACTTATTTTGCCATATTGTGCATTGCACTTTCTCCCATTCATAATAATATGAGTGCGCTGTCTTTGTCTATCTAAAGACTTTGAAAATCACCTGACTCACCTCTGTGGTCGAGAGCACAGTGTCTTCATCCAGACTCAACACTGCATCTGTTCTCATGGTGTCATAGGGCAGGAATCGGCTGCTCATCACCTAAACGTAGTCACACGCGTGAAACCTCCAGAAAATGCTCAATGTCTCTGACTTTATTAGGATAAACTTCATTTGATATGATGAGAATATAAAGAGGGAGATTCACCTTGCTCTCGCCCTCAATTACGATGACTGGAACAGAGGTGGCGGGCCAGCGGTGCTTCGCGGGAAGAGGCTTGTCACAGTTCCACAGGACAATGATCTGATACAAGGTCATCAGAGGTCATTTCTACTATTAAGCACATTCTACTATTAAGTACACCACTGTTCAAAAGTTTGGATCGTGTGGGATCAAAGATCTTCATTTGCATTCTGAAGATGAACAAAAGTCTTACAGGATTAGAATGACATGAGGGTAATTAATGACAGGATTTTCATTTTGGCGTGAACTAACCCTTTAATAAATAATATAATAGCATATAAATAACACTGACCTGGGCACAGTACTGTGATTTGGCCACAGCCACTAGCAACTTGAAAACCGGTTGAGACTGAGATACGAGAGGCGTGACTGCGTGAATGACGGCTGTGAATTTCTGTTGTGGTTTAATACCTGTGGAGAAAAGATATTTAATCTAGACAAATCATATATAAACACTGACTCCATAGCGTAGATGTAATATGTAAGATTTATTGTTAAAATACATTCTCTTAACTCAGTTATTGTTCATTGACTGTTATGCCAATTATGAGTTTATTTAAACATTGAGCCTCCGAGTCACCATCAGGGTGTGGCTACTGTACCAGGTGGGGAGTTTGGGGCGTGGCTACTATAGCAGGCGGGGAGTTTGGGGTGTGGCTACTGTAACGGGGGGTGGGGGGGGCGTGGCTACTGTAACGGGGGGGGGAGTTTGGGGTGGCTAGTGTACCAGGTGGAGCGTTTGGGGCGTGGCTACTGTAACAGGCGGAGAGTTTGGGGTGTGGTTACTGTACCAGGTGGAGAGTGGGCGTGGCTACTGTAGCAGATGGAGAGTTTGGGGCGTGGCTACTATAGCAGGTGGAGAGTTTGGGGCGTGGCTACTGTAGCAGGTGGGAAGTTTGGGTCGTGGCTACTGCAGCAGGTGGTGAGTCTGGGGCGTGGCTACTGCAGCAGGTGGTGAGTTTGGGGCATGGCTACTGCAGCAGGTGGTGAGTTTGGGGCGTGGCTACTGCAGCAGGTGGTGAGTCTGGGGCGTGGCTACTACTGCAGCAGACGGAGAGGTTGGGGCGTGGCTACTGTCGCAAATGGAGAGTTTGGGGCGTGGCTAGTGTAGCAGGTGGAAAGTTTGGGGCGTGGCTACTGCAGCAGGTGGTGAGTTTGGGGCGTGGCTAGTGTAGCAGGTGGTGAGTTTGGGGCGTGGCTACTGCAGCAGGTGGTGAGTTTGGGGCGTGGCTAGTGTAGCAGGTGGTGAGTTTGGGGTGTGGCTACTGTACCAGGTGGAGAGTTTGGGGCGTGGTTACTGTACCAGGTGGAGAGTGGGCGTGGCTACTGTACCAGGTGGAGAGTTTGGGGCGTGGTTACTGTACCAGGTGGAGAGTGGGTGTGGCTACTGTAGCAGATGGAGAGTTTGGGGCGTGGCTACTATAGCAGGTGGAGAGTTTGGGGCGTGGCTACTATTGTAGCAGATGGAGAGTTTGGGGCATGGCTACTGTAGCAGGTGGAGAGTTTGGGGCGTGGCTAGTGTAGCAGGTGGAGAGTTTGGGGCGTGGCTAGTGTAGCAGGTGGAACGTTTGGGGCATGGCTACTGCAGCAGGTGGAAAGTTTGGGGCGTGGCTACTGTAGCAGGTGGGGAGTTTGGGTCATGGCTAGTGTAGCAGGTGGTGAGTTTAGGGCGTGGCTACTGTAACAGGTGGAGAGTTTGGGGCGTGGCTACTACTGCAGCAGACGGAGAGGTTGGGGCATGGCTACTGTCGCAAATGGAGAGTTTGGGGCGTGGCTAGTGTAGCAGGAGGTGAGTTTGGGGCGTGGCTACTGCAGCAGGTGGTGAGTTTGGGGCGTGGCTAGTGTAGCAGGTGGTGAGTTTGGGGCGTGGCTACTGCAGCAGGTGGTGAGTTTGGGGTGTGGCTACTGCAGCAGGTGGTGAGTTTGGGGCGTGGCTACTGCAGCAGGTGGTGAGTTTGGGGCGTGGCTAGTGTAGCAGGTGGTGAGTTTGGGGCGTGGCTACTGCAGCAGGTGGTGAGTTTGGGGCGTGGCTAGTGTAGCAGGTGGTGAGTTTGGGGCGTGGCTACTGCAGCAGGTGGTGAGTTTGGGGCGTGGCTAGTGTAGCAGGTGGTGAGTTTGGGGTGTGGCTACTGTACCAGGTGGAGAGTTTGGGGCGTGGTTACTGTACCAGGTGGAGAGTGGGCGTGGCTACTGTAGCAGATGGAGAGTTTGGGGCGTGGCTACTATAGCAGGTGGAGAGTTTGGGGCGTGGCTACTATTGTAGCAGATGGAGAGTTTGGGGCATGGCTACTGTAGCAGGTGGAGAGTTTGGGGCGTGGCTAGTGTAGCAGGTGGAGAGTTTGGGGCGTGGCTAGTGTAGCAGGTGGAACGTTTGGGGCGTGGCTACTGCAGCAGGTGGTGAGTTTGGGGCATGGCTACTGCAGCAGGTGGAAAGTTTGGGGCGTGGCTACTGTAGCAGGTGGGGAGTTTGGGTCATGGCTAGTGTAGCAGGTGGTGAGTTTAGGGCGTGGCTACTGTAACAGGTGGAGAGTTTGGGGCGTGGCTACTACTGCAGCAGACGGAGAGGTTGGGGCATGGCTACTGTCGCAAATGGAGAGTTTGGGGCGTGACTAGTGTAGCAGGTGGTGAGTTTGGGGCGTGGCTACTGCAGCAGGTGGTGAGTTTGGGGCGTGGCTACTGCAGCAGGTGGTGAGTTTGGGGCGTGGCTAGTGTAGCAGGTGGTGAGTTTGGGGCGTGGCTACTGCAGCAGGTGGTGAGTTTGGGGCGTGGCTAGTGTAGCAGGTGGTGAGTTTGGGGCGTGGCTACTGCAGCAGGTGGTGAGTTTGGGGCGTGGCTACTGCAGCAGGTGGTGAGTTTGGGGCGTGGCTACTGCAGCAGGTGGTGAGTTTGGGGCATGGCTAGTGTAGCAGGCAGAGAGAACATACTACATATAAACAAAGTTATGGCCGTAGTCGTGGAACAGAGTTCACTTACCGAGTACGGCGTAGAAGAAGGGGAAGTCGCCCAGATAGGAGGAGTATTGTGGCAGGGTGAAGAGCCCTCCTGGCAGCTGGTTCCACATCAGTGTACTGCGGCCGTTGTGCTGCAATACACGGTCCTGGATGATCTGGAAGAGGACGTCCAGAAAGAATTTGGAAAGTTAATTGGTTAACTGATTAACATGGAAAAGATGCCTTTTATCATGTGTCACAGCATTGCGCAATGTGTTAGACTCAATTTAAAAACCTTAGCAAGACTCAAATTTCATGAGTGTTTAAAGAGCCTAACTCTCATAAACATGAGGCCAGCTGGACTGAAGCCATGTTTATTCGGACACATATTAATGCCCTTTATCACAGATCCACCCTTCAAGACCTGACCCGGGTGTCCTCTTACACACCAACAGCAATCCAGCACATCTCAGAGCTTAAACACTTCCTCCAAGGAGAAGTGTGTGAAACCAGAGCCTGAGACCGGCCAGATGGAGCTCCGTTTTCATTCAGGAATAGCTGCCGACATGCAATTCATTCTATTAGGAGGGTAAAAGAATTTGTGCCAAAAATGAGAAATTATATTTTTTAATCTGAAAGAAAATTAAACCTATTTTTGTGGACCATTAAGATGGGGGGGATAATTCTCATTATCGTATTTATGAATGATTTAAATGGTAAAATATTTTTACATAACGAGCATTTGTTGTACTTATGCTAATTTTACTAAATAAATCATTGTGCTTGGATGAATCTCATTATAGCATTATCATTAAATCATTTAAAATGAATCTCATAATTACATCTCATTCTGGATTCACTACAGTAATGAGAACTGTGGAGTGAAAATGTGCTCAATAATCACAATGCAAAAATCTTAATGTTCTTAAAATGAGCTTCATTTTCTGCAAAATATAATTTTCCCATTTTTTCCTTGTTTGTTTTTAGGGTAAATTATGACCCGGACAAGTTTTCGTGGGATTCATCCGACCGGTCGTTAGGTCTTGATGGCCTCATGTCTTGAATGCTGTGAGATGTTCATTGATCAGGAAGTTGCTTACCTCCAATGTAGTGAGCACAATTTTCTCCACAGAAGAGAAGTACGCTTCCCACAAGAACTGCGTCTGCTGGCGGAGAGACAGGATGCGATCTTGATGGATGGAGCGAACCGTTGATGGGATCTGTGAGGGGAAGGGAGCGGTGTGATTATATATTGTCTACTTGACAGGCCTTTCCAATCGAAGGCACCAGTTAAAATAACTGGAGATGTTCCCTGTGGACGGAGCACTCAGACAAACTGGGCTTTTTCAGAAAGTAAAGGAATTTTCAAAAGTAAATTAAAGGAACAGTTTGCCCCAAAAAAGTCTCCGTATTCACTCTCATTTCAGGCTAGCCCTTGGGTGATTGCTGAGTGGTCTATAGGGGGTTGGCACATGATTACTTGCAATGTGAGAAACCAGGGTGTTGCTAGGTAGTTGGAATGACAGAGAGAATGACAGATAGAAAGAACAAATGATAGAATGATAGATAGACAGAACTAATGATAGAACAAATGATAAACAGTTAGAGCAATAGATAGAGTGACAGACACAGATAGATAGATAGATAGATAGATAGATAGATAAACAGATATAACAATAGGATAGATATAACGATAGAACGATAGATAGATACATAGATAGATAGAATAATAGACAGAACAATAGATAGATAGACAGATAGAACGATAGATAGAACGATAGAATGATAGATAGATAGATAGATAGAACGATAGATAGAAAGATAGATAGATAGATAGATAGAACGATAGATAGATAGACAGATAGAATGATAGAACGATAGATAGACAGATAGAACGATAGATAGAACGATAGATAGATAGAACGATAGATAGAAAGATAGATAGATAGATAGAACGATAGATAGATAGACAGATAGAACGATAGATAGAACGATAGAACGATAGATAGATAGATAGAACGATAGATAGAAAGATAGATAGATAGATAGAACGATAGATAGATAGACAGATAAATAGATAGAACGATAGATAGAATTATAGATAGATAGAACGATAGATAGAATGATAGATAGAACGATAGATAGATAGAATGATAGATAGAACGATAGATAGATAGATAGAATGATAGATAGAACGATCAATAGATAGATAGATAGATAGATAGAACGATAGATAGAATGATAGACAGAACGATAGATAGATAGACAGATCGATAGATAGAACGATAGATAGATAGATAGATAGACAGAATGATAGATAGAACGATAGATAGAATAATAGAACAATAGATAGATAGATAGATAGATAGAACGATAGATAGAAGGATCAATAGATAGATAGATAGATAGATAGAATGATAGAACGATAGATAGAACGATAGATAGACAGATAGATAGAACGATAGATAGATAGATAGAATGATAGATAGATAGAACGATAGATAGAATGATAGAACAATAGATAGATAGATAGAACGATAGATAGATAGAATGATAGATAGATAGAATGATAGATAGAACGATCGATAGATAGATAGATAGATAGATAGATAGATAGAATGATAGAACGATAGATAGAACGATAGATAGATAGATAGATAGATAGATAGATAGATAGATAGATAGATAGAACGATAGATAGATAGACAGATAGATAGACAGATAGATAGATAGATAGAACGATAGAACAATAGATAGATAGAATGATAGATAGATAGAATGATAGATAGATAGAATGATAGACAGAACGATAGATAGATAGACAGATAGATAGACAGATAGATAGATAGATAGAACGATAGAACAATAGATAGATAGATAGAATGATAGATAGATAGAACGATAGATAGAATGATAGAACAATAGATAGATAGATAGATAGATAGAACGATAGATAGATAGATAGATAGATAGATAGATAGATAGAACGATAGATAGATAGATATATAGAACAATAGATAGATAGATAGATAGAACGATAGATAGAATGATAGAACAATAGATAGATAGATAGAATGATAGAACGATAGAACGATAGATAGAACGATAGATAGATAGATAGATAGATAGATAGATAGATAGATAGATAGATAGAGCGATAGATAGATAGAACGATAGATAGATAGATAGATAGATAGATAGATAGATAGATAGATAGATAGAATGATAGAACGATAGATAGAACGATAGATAGAATGATAGACAGAACGATAGATAGATAGACAGATAGATAGACAGATAGATAGATAGAACGATAGAACAATAGATAGATAGATAGAACGATAGATAGAACGATAGAACGATAGATAGATAGATAGAACGATAGATAGATAGAATGATAGACAGAACGATAGATAGATAGACAGATAGATAGACAGATAGATAGATAGATAGAACGATAGAACAATAGATAGATAGAATGATAGATAGATAGAACGATAGATAGATAGAATGATAGACAGAACGATAGATAGATAGACAGATAGATAGACAGATAGATAGATAGATAGAACGATAGAACAATAGATAGATAGATAGAATGATAGATAGATAGAACGATAGATAGAATGATAGAACAATAGATAGATAGATAGATAGATAGAACGATAGATAGATAGATAGATAGATAGATAGATAGATAGATAGATAGATAGAACGATAGATAGATAGATATATAGAACAATAGATAGATAGATAGATAGAACGATAGATAGAATGATAGAACAATAGATAGATAGATAGAATGATAGAACGATAGAACGATAGATAGAACGATAGATAGATAGATAGATAGATAGATAGATAGATAGATAGATAGATAGATAGAGCGATAGATAGATAGAACGATAGATAGATAGATAGATAGATAGATAGATAGAACAATAGATAGATAGATATATAGAACAATAGATAGATAGATAGAACGATAGATAGAATGATAGAACAATAGATAGATAGATAGAATGATAGAACGATAGAACGATAGATAGATAGATAGATAGATAGATAGATAGATAGAACAATAGATAGATAGATATATAGAACAATAGATAGATAGAACGATAGATAGAATGATAGAACAATAGATAGATAGATAGAATGATAGAACGATAGAACGATAGATAGAACGATAGAACGATAGATAGATAGATAGATAGATAGATAGATAGATAGAGCGATAGATAGATAGAACGATAGATAGATAGATAGATAGATAGATAGATAGATAGATAGAACAATAGATAGATAGATAGATATATAGAACAATAGATAGATAGATAGAACGATAGATAGAATGATAGAACAATAGATAGATAGATAGAATGATAGAACGATAGAACGATAGATAGAACGATAGAACGATAGATAGAAGATAGATAGATAGATAGATAGAACAATAGATAGATAGATAGAACGATAGATAGAATGATAGAACAATAGATAGATAGATAGAATGATAGAACGATAGAACGATAGATAGAACGATAGAACGATAGATAGAAGATAGATAGATAGATAGATAGAACAATAGATAGATAGATAGAACGATAGATAGAACGATAGATAGAATGATAGAACAATAGATAGATAGATAGAATGATAGAACGATAGAACGATAGATAGAACGATAGAACGATAGATAGAAGATAGATAGATAGATAGATAGAACAATAGATAGATAGATAGAACGATAGATAGAATGATAGAACAATAGATAGATAGATAGAATGATAGAACGATAGAACGATAGATAGAACGATAGAACGATAGATAGAAGATAGATAGATAGATAGATAGAACAATAGATAGATAGATAGAACGATAGATAGAATGATAGAACAATAGATAGATAGATAGAATGATAGAACGATAGAACGATAGATAGAACAATAGAACGATAGATAGAAGATAGATAGATAGATAGATAGATAGAACGATAGATAGATAGATAGATAGATAGAACAATAGATAGAACGATAGATAGATAGATAGAACGATAGATAGAATGATAGAACAATAGATAGATAGATAGATAGATAGATAGAATGATAGAACGATAGATAGAACGATAGAACAATAGAACGATAGAACGATAGATAGAACGATAGATAGAACGATAGATAGATAGATAAATAGATAGATAGATAGATAGATAGAACAATAGATAGAACGATAGAGCAGAAAGAGGTGTGTGTGTTTATTTAAGTGTCTCTTCACTGTAAACACAAACAGCTCTTCAGGTGATTTCCATTACGAATATTTCACAGCTCGATTAGTCGCACCGTTTGTTGAGGCCTTCAGCACCACAGGGCCACGAGAGCACATTAATGCAGAAATGTGCTGCTGACCCTGACAGGACCTGTCACTTCTCTCACCGCAGAGAGGCGTTCTGCCGCAGGCCGTTAACCGGCGAGGCCAAGAGGTCCCATTTCAATTACAAAGCAACATGCTTCTGCTCTCAGCGCGGACGTCTCTGGAGGTCTGCAGACCGTCACTGATAGTGGCTTGTGCCCGCCAAATTAGCATGTGACATTAGAACGATTTCATTCATGCATGATTCGTTTATAGGAAAGTCTTGAGATGGTTAGAACACATTAAGCCACTCACTGCAACATATAAACCTTGCAGACTATGTGCATCTCACATGTAGGCAGGAATGATTATGCTGCCTTCTGAGATTGGCCAAATTGGAGAAGACGATACTAGATTAAATTTCAGTTAAGATGTTCACCACATTTTGGAATAGAGCTGTTGTTTGAGACACCAAGAACAAGCAGGAGGATAAACATTGAGGGACAGAAAGCTTGAGCTGTTCTAGCACTGATATATTACAGCAGTCGCACCTGTAGAAGAAGTCTCTCGTCCCCAATGACAGCAGCCGTACGCCAGTCGATGATCTCCGAGAAGGGAAGCTCCCAGCCGTTACTGAGCATGACGGGTACACAAGCGGCCTACACACACACACACACACACACACACACACACAGGGGCAAGTTAAAACAGGCTGGAAAAAAAATAAAGCAAGCGTCATGAAATTTTTATTAGCGTCTTCCAGTGGAAAGTCTGAGAGCAAGAGAAGCTCTGACTGAGACTGAAGAATCATGGTTTATCAGATCAGTCGTGTTTCTGTTCCAGCCTGAGAAATCTGGCAGCGACTGAGAGAAACACAAAGCGTGACTCTGCCTGTCTGAACTGAGGCTCATGGGTCATAACAATGAAGAAGAGATAATCATCAAGGATACTGATACAAGAAGGGCTGGGCGACAGTGAAAAAATCCTAAAAATAAATGTTATATATATATACATACATACATACATACATACACACAATATATATTTATAATGTTTAAAATATAAAATAATATATATGCATAATTTTATAAAATATTATCTATATATATATACTATATAATATACTATATTATATATATATATACACTGTGTCTGTGTGTATATATATATATAGGGCTGTGCAACAATGAAATCATATTATTATATGTTATCCATTACCATACTTATTTATTTAATCATAACTTGCTTTCATTAATTATATATATATATATATATATATATATTATATATATATATATATATACATATATATTTATATTATCCATTACCATACTTATTTATTTAACCTTATCTTCAACCAATCTATTGTTGCCAAGTAGATTTAAAAATTTTAAATATGTAATGTACACTGTAAAATATAGGATAAAATATAAAAAAAATAATAATAATCAAGGAATGTTTTCCATACTGTATTATTTTAAATTTGCAATTTGGACATATTTTAACTAAAGTATTTGAATATATGAAAAACGAGACAAGTTTAAATAAAATTACTAACAGAAATAAAAATGAATATAATTACTAACACTACATATACAATGAAAATATAAAAATAAATTCAAAAATAAATAAATAAATAAATCCTAAATAAATAAATAAATAATATTTTAGCAAGTGTGGACATGCTACCACAGTATTTCCACTTTTTTCTTCTGACATCCATAATGTATAACATAGTAATGTTTTTGGACACGTATCAAAGTACATAAAAGTGATAATAATTCAGTACTATAGTATATATTCAGAGTATTATCTGATGCTGCACCTCAACAGAACTTTACAGTAAGGCAATAAGACCAAATCCATCATTTCTAAGCATAACTGTGTGTGTTTGCACAGGCCTGTTGTCCCTAATCTGTAAAGCTGCTCCCACCCTCTGACCTCCCCTCATCTCTAATATCATCCTGCTGTTATGGACTAATCCCTGCAGTGTCATTAACCAGCCCTTCAATCTGCTGAAATACATACAGACCAATACAGAGAGCTAAAGCCGCAGTCTCAGACAGACGCAAGCTTCATAATGCTTCATAGTGCTTCATAAAAGCCCTGAAAACTTCAGCTAGTCAATCCAGAACACCCACACAATTCAAAACACAATATATAATGGCCTGTTAAGCCTCATGTCTGCACAGCGTCAGACAACCTGAAAGAGCACAGCCACAATCCCACACAACAGACATTACACCGGCACGAGCATCACAGAATACGGCGGGTTATGGTGGATTTGTTGATCTGACTTTGTATCTGAAGTTGGCTGGAAACGCAGAACATGCAACTGCTAAGTGTCTTCCGTTGGCTATTAGCAATAGGAAGTGAGTGTAAATATGTACCTGCAGAGCCTCCAGGAAACGGAAAGAGCCCAGGCGGCGTCCTCTAGGCACGAGACAAAATGTGGAGTTATGCAGCATTTCTTTATAGTCGTACCTGGTGAGGAAAAGAAGGAAGCATATATTAAGAACCACGGTCGGAAAACATCCTGGTCCAAGACAACAGGAGGTGCACATCCTATTCATATGGAAAATCAGTTAGCGCTCATCACATCTGACACACAGGCCTGAAAACACTCACACACACACTGTAAAAAAACAACCAAGAAACGCGAAATGTTCTGTTAGACCAACAGAAATGAGTCAAACACAGATGAACTGCTGAAATGTGAAGGTTTGGGAGTTTTCCAGCATGTATTGCAGCATGAATAAATTATGCGTTTATAGGATTTTTGTTCACCGTTGAGGTTTGTGTGTCAAGTGTCTATGCTTCTGAAACTGAAAATAAATCCCAGACATCTTTGCTTTGTAAGGTGATTCTGCCTTCTGAAACAAACATGTTAAGTGTCCTATGAAGCTATACATATTTGGCTACCAAAATAATATATCAATGTATTGTGAATAAGAAATCTGTAGTTGTTGCCTTGATGAGTTTATTGGCTGAATGAGGCATTTTGCAATTTAGGGAACGAACAAACTGAAAATTGACCAAACAAAGTTAAGAGAATCTAAAAATCTGAATGCATCAGATTTAAGTTTTCACAACAATTCCTTTTTAACAGCATGAAACCATCGATCAGTGATGTTCTCACAGATCTAAAGGTCAAACGACAACAACAAGCCAAAATAACAAAACAACCAACTAGAACTCCATAGTCACACCTTGCAAATAACCAAAATACATAAAGCACTGCATACATTCGAAACAATGCTCGGTTAAAAACAACTCAAGTCAGGCTGAAAATGGACAAACCAGCTGTTGGGTTGTTTTAACCCAGCGATTGGATTGTTTTAACCCAGCGATTGGGCTGTTTTAACCCAGCGAATTGGGCTGTTTTAACCCAGCGATTGGGCTGTTTTAACCCAGCGACTGGGCTGTTTTAACCCAGCGACTGGGCTGTTTTAACCCAGCGATTGGGCTGTTTTAACCCAGCGACTGGGCTGTTTTAACCCAGCGACTGGGCTGTTTTAACCCAGCGATTGGGCTGTTTTAACCCAGCGACTGGGCTGTTTTAACCCAGCGACTGGGCTGTTTTAACCCAGCGACTGGGCTGTTTTAACCCAGCGATTGGGCTGTTTTAACCCAGCGACTGGGCTGTTTTAACCCAGCACATTGGGCAAACATTTAACCCAGCGACTGGGCTGTTTTAACCCAGCGAATTGGGCTGTTTTAACCCAGCGATTAGGTTAAATGTTTGACCAACCTTCTGGGTAGTTTTATTTAACTCAACAATTGTTTAAAAATTACTGTATTTATTATTAACATTTATTAACATGTTTAATAAATGAACATTTATTAATAAATGTAATGAATAATAATTAAATAATAAACATATTAAATTGTTTATTAATAAATGTTCATCTTTTGATTATTACTGTTGCCTCTAGTAATTATGTGTCTGATTTTTAATTTCCAACCTATTTTAGGTTCATTTTAAGCCAGACATATAGTCATTATTAAACAATAGTAGAGTTAAATAAAACTACCCAGCACATTGGGCAAACATTTAACCCAACTGCTGGGTTAACACAACCTAATCACTGGGTTTGTCCATTTTCAACCCAACTTGGGTTTGTTTTAACCCAGCATTTTTAGAGTGTATGAACCAGCATCTGTTGCATTTGATTTAAAATAAAATAAAATAAAATAAAATAAAATTTAATTTCAACTTGCCGTTGGTAAAAACATACAAAAAATAAATAAATAAATAAATAAATAAATAAAAAAATTAAAAAAAATGAAATAAAAATATAGAATATAGACTGCTGGGTTGTTTCAATCCAAATTTGGGTCAAAAAAGGACAAATTGGTTACATTTTTTAATTAAATTTTTAACCCAAAGATTGTCCATATTTGACCCAGCATTTACGAGTGTATTACCATTAAATGTAAATAATTTGAAATAATGTAAATAAATTTAAAATAAAAAAAATAAAATTAAAATGTAACATTTGGCTATAAAATAAAACATCTTTAATTTGGCACCACCCGCTAAATTAAACATCCAATGTAGTACGTGACAGCAAAATAGCAAATAGTTTGAAATGTTTACACTGAAATCTTACACATAGTATTTAACAGAACAAACAGTACATTAGTATTTAAAGTGCTGAACAACTTCTAACGAATTGCATTTTTATTGCAGCCAAGATGTTTGTAGCTACAGATGCTTATAAAACTATATATAGGTTATCTTGCAGTGATGGCATTAAAAAGGGTTACAGACATTTAGCTTAATAATATGAAGTGTGCGCAGACAGCCAGGAGAGAGCTCTTCGAAATCCACATTCATGCTCTTGACCTCTCGACCTCTGCTTTATACGTTCATCTTGCGCGATGGTGGGATAAAAGCTTCAGCAAATGCTTCAAGCAGCGTTTCAGTCGGCACTCGGATTAAGGGGCTGTTTGGAATTCCTAATGTGACATTCCTCCTCTTTTGCCTACCCTCCCTTCTCCTCTCTTACACATTCTCCCCGGCACTCCCACGTTCTCCGCTCCTTCTCCTCTTCTCCAATGAGTAATCAGTGATGCTGTGCATTCCAATGTTCGGCCCCTGAGGTCTTCCTTCACCTCTGCTCTTCAGCGCGGATGAACGAACAGGCCTGCGCACAGCCAGACAGAAACTGTTTCGGGTTTGAGACGAACATTAAAGCCTGAGTTTGAGAGCCAGCAGGTGTTGTAGGATGACCTCGGCTGACCTGGTGGCTCAGTTGGTAACCTGATATGGGGTGTCTGAAAATAGGACAGCGACGCACTCAAAAGACTTCATAATTCATCAGAAGCACAGGGCTGATCCTATCAGGTCATGGGCACTTTCATTGTGTGCAGAGTAATATTTTTAATATGACTCTCAAGCAGATGTTTAAAATGACTTTTTTTCCATTCACAATCATTTTCATGTGGTTGCGATGTCCTTAAAGTCAACATACAAAAGCAAAGAAATCTATAGAGTGGGACTTGATTTTATTTATCACAAATTTCTTGGATCTGGAAAAGTGAGCACAGAATGGAGTCTGTCCAAAAGGTGCACAGTAGTGTTAGTTTCGTTAACGAAATCCATGATGAAAAATGTTCGTCGACGACCTTTTTTGAGGCAATGACACCATGACACCAACATTGTTAAACGATAACTGTGAATATATAAACTTGGAATATCATTGATGAAAAAAGACTAGACTAAAAGTTAAAAAATAACAAACTTCACCAAAATCTTTTTTTGTCAAATTAAAAGAGACGACAAAATATTACAGACTGTTTTTAACAAGCCTTTACAAGCTTTCATGCTTGCGGTTGCCAGATGTAAAGAGTTTAAATCCCCAATCAGAGTTTTTTTTATTAAAAGGAGACTTTTTCTGCCTGGTGTTTTACTTAATATTTGCAATCTGGCAATCTGGCAACCGCACACATTCTCTCTACACTGCAGAAAAAGCGCTGATGATCTGAAAACGCTGACAAACAACTAAGATGGAGTTCACCGATCTCCATTAATATTCTTCAGAATATTTACTCACGGAGCCACATTAAGATCCCCATATCTCTGGGATTGAACCATCGAGGGCCTTTAAAATGCAGATACCAAAAAGACAGTTTGTCAAGAACTAGAATCTGAAAGAATATTAAGATAACTTTAATACTTCTTGAGTTACAGGCATGCAAACTTGAGGCAAAAAACACAAGAAGTGCTTATTCCCCATTTTTGAACTGCCACCGTTGGCATATAATGAAACACAGATTGCTAAAGTCAACAGATTTTACTAATAGATCTACCAATCTCTGTGTGAAAATAAAATAATGATGCTGCCATCTTTATAAAGTCATTTTTACACCCCTCTAATTTGGCTCCAAATCTCAGGTGAAAATTGTCATATTGACCCTCCTCTACAAAATTGTGGATTACTCAGTAAATACACATCTGTGACATTTAATATTTTGTCTTTCTACAGAAAAAAATATTAATTTTAGATGGGGAAGTTTCCAAAATTTGGTTGATTTGACACGGAATGACCCATCAGCGGGTTCACTCAAACAGAAGCAGCCAGTCAAGCGTAGTGAAACTTCTTCTCATAACACACTCGGGCCGGGGCGAGGAAGTTCACTGCATGCAGGAAGTGATGGAGTGGCTGTGGGAAAGAACATTCTGTTGGAATAAACATCCATAATTTAAGCAGTTCAATGAGGAGTCGCTCCACGCTGATGACCACACGCAACATATTACACTCTTAAAAAGAAAGTTTCTTTATTTGCATCTTCATGAAGAAGAACCGCTTTTTCAGCAGTGTGTGTAATCCGCTTGATAAGTCATGACGTAAGGAATGCCATTTCTGGGTCCAAGCCCTGGCTCGTTTCATTTGAGAATGCCATCTCGACGGCCGCTTATGAGTGCTATTTATTCATAATAAACATTTAACATTTGAAAAAGTTAAACATTTAAAATACTTACAGTCTACACAACAGTCTCCGTGCTCACAGCGTCACAGACATTAATATTTTAACGATTTATAAGATGAATCACTGTCTGGCCATCTGGGATTTTGGTACGGAGATAAAGGTTATGATTATAGTTTTTTGGTAGTATTAAACCACATCAGGTGTGTATATTAGCACTGTTTGTTGTTTTCTTGTGGTGTGAGATAGAGCGTTTGGACCCGCGTGACATCAGATTTAACAACCGAACAGAGCTGTTTGTGAATGTGAAAAGTCTGCAAAGTTTTAAAGCTCAAAGTGTAGTATAAATGTTTGTCTCCCAAAAGAAAGAAGTGATTCTGAACTACCTGAAACGAGTTGTCAGTATTTCCAGTCTCACTTCCTGCACTAACTTGCATAATGCCAGCCAATGGTCTTCATTGGCTGAACAGCGTCTGCTTTGAGATTGGAAGAGTTTGGTTCGTGTTGTTCATGTCGAGACGCTGTTTT
Source organism: Ctenopharyngodon idella (assembly GCF_019924925.1). Lineage (NCBI taxonomy): Eukaryota > Metazoa > Chordata > Actinopteri > Cypriniformes > Xenocyprididae > Ctenopharyngodon > Ctenopharyngodon idella. Next base: position 35,468,689 of record NC_067235.1, read on the forward strand.
CTGCTGCCAAAGCAAATCCACTTCGATGAGATTGATAAGGTAAAACCGACGCCATCATTACCGTTCAAATCACTGTGTATCAAGTGCTGAAATTCAGATATGGTAATGGCTGTTTGGTTTCCGACACGCACTGTAAGCGGTCGACCAATCACAACAAACCGAACCGACCAATCTGACCAATCAGAGCAGAGCAGCTCTCAGAAAGGCGGGGTTTAGAGAAACCGAATCTTTGAACGAACCGTTTCAGAGACTGAGAGAAAAGAGCTGATGCTGCAGTGGATGATATGAGAAAATTAAACTGTTTTTTGATCTTGAATGCATGTAAATCTGCTGTAGGAGACTCAAAACAACATTAGGAACCTTTAAAATAGCATAACAGGGGAACTTTAACATCCATTAGGACTGCACAATGTTGGAAAATACTGACATTGCGAGAATTACTTTTTTTGCTATATATATTGCGATATGAAGAAATACAGGAATGTTTTTTTTTTTCTGCACCCGGCTGCTGTAAAGAACGCGTGATGCTGACGTTGAAGGTGTGTCTGTAAACTGCCGTCATGGGTTGCCGGACGGAGCTCACCCAATGCAAACCTCCTCTATCAAGATGACAAGCATGTAAGAGGCATAAGAAAACACGGGGAACTAGAAGTTACAAAAAACGTTTTTTCTTTTGTTATGTTTATATTTGGCACTGTTGCCATAGCAGCAGGTTGGCATGGGTGGCATTTGTGCCTTAAATCAGATTAGAGGAAATGAGAGCTGCTGGTTTCACCAACGCTGCCAACCGGCTTGTAATGACTGTGTAATCAGAACAAGATTAAACCCGTACTTAACGTCCCGTCCACACACACACAACTTCATGAGCGTGTTACAACTGTTTTAACATCCTCCAGATCAACAGCCTGAGAAGACACTGATCCAGATGAAAAGAGTCTCTTGTGGATGACTGTACATTCATGGCTGCCATCTGCGAGGCGGCATGACAACATATGCTCTTACGATACTGATTTATGATGCTGCATTCTGTCTTATTAAAGTCTATCCACATTATATAATAAAGTGACTCGTCTCCTCATGTGTGGCTTAAACCCCACTGATACAAACAGAAAAACACAGTGTATTTGGAATATTATCACTTTAACAAATGCTGGGTTAAAAAAACCCCAAGTTGGGTTAAAAATTGACAAACTCAGGGTTGTTTTAACCCAGCGATTGGGTTAAATGTTTGCCCAACATGATGGGTAGTTTTATTTAACTCATCTATTGTTTAAAAATTACTGTATTGCTTGCTTAAAATGAACCCAAAGTATGTTGGAACTTGGAAATTAACATTTATTATTGTTTAATTATTAAATTTCTTATTAATAAATGTTCACCTTTTGATTATTATTGTTTCCTCTAGTAATTATGTGTCTGATTTTTAATTTCCAACCTATTTTGTGTTCATTTTAAGCCAGTCATATAGTCATTTTTAAACAATAGATGAGTTAAATAAAACTACCCAGCACGTTGGGCAAACATTTACCCCAATCGCTGGGTCCAAACAACCCAACCTAATCGCTGGGTCAAAACAACCCAATCACTGGGTCCAAACAACCCATTCGCTGGGTCCAAACAACCCAACCCAATCACTGGGTCCAAACAACCCAACCCAATCGCTGGGTCCAAACAACCCAACCTAATCGCTGGGTCCAAACAACCCAATCACTGCATCAAAACAATCCAAATGCTAGGTCCAAACAACCCAATCGCTGGGTCCAAACAACCCAACCTAATCGCTGGGTCAAAACAGCCCAATCGCTGGGTCCAAACAACCCAATCGCTAGGTCCAAACAACCCAACCCATTCGCTGGGTCCAAACAACCCAATCACTGGATCAAAACAATCCAAACGCTAGGTCCAAACAACCCAACCTAATCGCTGGGTCAAAACAACCCAATCACTGGGTCCAAACAACCCAATCGCTGGGTCCAAACAACCCAACCCATCCCATTCGCTGGGTCCAAACAACCCAACCCAATCACTGGATCAAAACAATCCAAACGCTAGGTCCAAACAACCCAATCGCTGGGTCCAAACAACCCAACCTAATCGCTGGGTCAAAACAGCCCAATCGCTGGGTCCAAACAACCCAATAGCTAGGTCCAAACAACCCAACCACTAGGTTTGTCCATTTTCAACCCAAGTTGGGTTGTTTTTAACCCAGCATTTTTTTAGAGTGTAATATTATTTTTATATGTTAAAAAGTATAAAAAACATATCATACCATGGTTTATGGCATTGCAATCATTCATTCAGTATCATTTTATCATTGATCAAAACTGACAGTAATGTACGGAGCCCCACACATGACATGTGGACAAAAATATATGTATACATTGTACTAATTCATTCCCTCGTTTTGATTTAACTTAAACAAGAGAATGAATTATTATATTGTGCTTACGGCCCCTGCCAACTACACGATTTCCCTTTAGCTTGTTGCACAAAAGATGACATTTGACAACAATGCAAGTTATTGTGCAATGCTTGCATCCGCTGTCTGCACAATCAAGAAAATAAGACATTAATGGCTCAGGCACAACCGGTTTGCCCATGTTCATTTATCCCGTAATCCTCCTCTGCTGACAGGGAAAATGCCATTTTCAGAAGAGCTTCAGCAGAACACAGAGGAGTCATGCTAGTGCATGGAACCTATTTAAAGATACATGCAATATAATGAACATAATTATATTGCATGTAGATGTCAAACAACATACACGTTTTGAAGTACTTTAAAGTATGTCACGCGTGACCTTTCCAACGTGATTACGTAATGCGTGGCGCATCACATAGCAGTGCAAGATGAGCATTTGTGGTTAAAAAGTATATAATGTTTTTTTTTTTTTAGAAAATGTCCGATGGTTTCTCTAGATAAGACTCTTGTTCCTCGTCTGGGATCATGTAGAGCTCTTTGAAGCTGCACTGAAACTGACATTTGGACCTTCAACCCGTTGAACCCCAGTGAAGTCCACTATATGGAGAAAAATCCTGGAATATTTTCCTCAAAAACCTTCATTTCTTTTCCACTGAAGAAAGAAAGACATGAACATCTTGGATGACATGGGGGTGAGGAAATTATCAGGAAATTTTAATTCTGTAGTGAACTAATCCTTTAACATGATTTCAATGTGTTGTTGCTGCAGGAATGATGTATTTTTGTAGGCCAAAACCTGGAAAGCACTTCCGGTTCCATCGTTTGGATAAAATGTTTTTTTTTTGGTTAAATGTCTGAAATAAGGCCTTTGGTTGATACAAGCGCATTTATTTTCATGTATTATTCCATAACATAAAATAAATCAGTAATAGTCACTAAATGGGACTATGGAGGTTGAGGCTTTCACGGCCTCGTGGTGTTTTTAATTGTTCTTGTGAACTATCAAACTCAAACTTTTAAGGAAAATCTTTTTTCATGATCGTTTGTTTATAGCCTAATGTTAGTTTTTTTTACTTCTGCTGATTGTATTTAGGCTTCAAAACATGTAAGAATCATTCTTTTGTTGGTCACTGGGGTTACTTTCTGCTGGTTTTTATCGAGGTAACATGCAGGGTGATGCTAACTTCTGGATTGGCCTACAAAAAAAGTAATAACTGCAGCTCTCTGTTGAAAACAACCATCTGGACGGTTAAACGCTCTATATAAACCGAACAAAGGGAATTAGCAGCTTCCAAATGATCTCACTTTCAAACAAAGCATATTTCGTAAGAAACTAGGACACATTGTCTCAATTTCTTCTGTCTCTCCAGACTCAGGAAAACTTCCCCGCAGTCGTAACTTTCATTCGAGGGTTAAAGGCTGAAGGCTAAAGGCTACTGGAAAGTTTATCCACACTACCGTGGCAGATGGTCCAAATAGATGTCTGGCCTCAAGGGCAAATCCAGCTGATTAATTATCCACTGCAGACTGTGTCATTAATCATAACGACTGGAGTTAATATCATCCTGCGCTGTCCTGTAATTACACTGGGAATTCACACTTGGCTCTCAGGAAACATGGGATTTATTCTCCGAGCTGCCATCATCAAAACAAACCTCGCACTCTACAAATCAACAATCCAGGTGTCTTCATTAGGAGGAAACAGCAGTATTAAACTCCTTCCCCCAGGAGTCTTCACAAAGTGCCACTTTATATTTTTTGATGCATGCTACTAAGGGCTGCATGATATAGCAAAATAAAATCTATATTGCGATTTGTCTTAGTGCGATTGTGGATAAATATATATATACACACGTGTGCGAGTGAAGCGTGACATTTATATTACTGAATGAATGATTCAATGACTCACTCGTAAAGACTTTACTTGTTTTATTACTGGATGAATCAGCGTTTTTGAACGAATCTCTTGAATGAATGATTCAATGACTCACTCGCTCATAAAGACTTCACTTGTTTCATTAATTGATGAATCAGAGTTTTTAAAAAAATCTCTTGAATGAATGATTCAATGACTCACTCATAAAGACTTCACTTGTTTCATTACTGGATGAATCAGCATTTTTGAACGAATCTCCTGAATGAATGACTCAATGACTCACTCATAAAGACTTCACTTGTTTCATTACTGGGTGAATCAGCGTTTTTAAATGAATCTCCTGAATGAATGACTCAATGACTCACTCATAAACACTTCACTTGTTTCATTATTGGATGAACCAGCATTTTTGAACGAATCTCTTGATTGAATGATTGAATGATTCAATGACTCACTCGTAAAGACTTTACTTGTTTCATTACTGGATGAATCAGAGTTTTTGAACGAATCTCTTGAATGAATGATTCAATGACTCACTCATAAAGACTTCACTTGTTTCATTACTGGATGAATCAGCATTTTTGAACAAATCTCCTGAATGAATGACTCAATGACTCACTCATAAAGACTTCACTTATTTCATTACTGGGTGAATCAGAGTTTCTGAACAAATCTCTAGAGTAAATGATTCAATGACAAATACCTGTTTTTAAGTGTCACTTGTCGCCACCTACTGGTGTAATGATGTTATTGATACAATCTTTATTTGAACAATCAAGTTACTATCAAAAGGTGATTTACTCTATTTTGATCGCTATCATAGACATCAGTGTTTATATCCAGACTAAGCTTTTATCCTAGTACTTCAGTGATCATATGAATCATAGTAAGACAGAAATAATGATACTGTGCAGCCCTACATGAAACAATGGTGCGCTCCAGCACTCCTGCTTTTCGTTTTCTGAGAGGGTGAAAAACAGCACGGTCCTGTCTCTGAGATTTCCTGTCCTTATTAAAAGTGGGAAAGGAAGGGCCCGGGGATCAGTGACCCTGGCAGCGGCGGGAAGGAGGTTGAACGCAGTCACTGAGACGCTCTAATGATCTCACTAGCTCTGCCGGACGACCGCTGAGGCTCGACACCGACGCCGGTTAACCAGCTAGTCTCAATTAGGAGCGTGTCTCTGTGCGCATGCACATGACTGAGGTGTCTCTTCCTGAAACAGGTGCGTGTTTGTTTGTGGCTGGACGGGAGGGTTCAGTGTCGTGGCTCATGTTGACCCTGGCCATCTGCTCGGCCCCTAGATGCTGATCCTGTCCATATCATCTGCCTGCGCGTTCTTTTGCTCAACATGTTGTTAATGTGAAACCAGTGCAAGTGCAGTTTACGGTTTAATGGGACACATTTAATGTGAAAAAAATGAAACTGTAGGACAAATAAGGATACAAATGGCATTGTGGACTACAAATATCCGAGAGATACTGTGATGGACCAAATCTGCTTTTGAATATGCTTCATCTGTCACTCATCACCAAAAACAGGATATTCTTATCGTTTTAAGAGTTTAGACATACACTGACATTCACAAGTTTCCTCCTCAGTGAGTCATTCAGAAACGGTTATGACGTCAAAACCATGTGCTCATTAACATATGACTGCCCATATTCAAATATCGACCCCTACTGAGTTATAAATTAAGATTACTGGATGAATCAGCGTTTTTGAACTAATCTCCTGAATGAATGATTCAATGACTCACTAATAAAGACTTCACTTGTTTCATTACTGGGTGAATCTGAGTTTCTGAACGAATCTCTAGAGTGAATGATTCAATGACTCACTCATAAAGACTTCACTTGTTTCATTACTGGGTGAATCTGAGTTTCTGAACAAATCTCTAGAGTGAATGATTCAATGACTCACTCATAAAGACTTCACTTGTTTCATTACTGGGTGAATCTGAGTTTCTGAACGAATCTCTAGAGTGAATGATTCAATGACTCACTCATAAAGACTTCACTTGTTTCATTACTGGGTGAATCAGAGTTTCTGAACGAATCTCTAGAGTGAATGATTCAATGACAAACATGTTTTTAACAGTCATTTGTTTACATAATTAGAAAACATGTACATAAATTAAAAAATAAATTAATAAAATAAAAATATAAACAAACAAATATAAATAAATAAGTTATAAATTAAGTCTTTTACATATTTAAATAACATACAAACAAACAAAGATGTAAATAAAACAAATGAACTAAAAATAAATAAAAACACAAATAAACTAAAAATAAATAAATTAAACTATAAATAATTAAACTAAAACAAATAAATAAATAAATAAATATGAAGTACCAAAGGGTAGGAGAGAATGTAAAAATGATTTAAAAAAAAAAAAACAACAACAAAAAGGCAGCATTTTCTTTATTTTAACAGTACAAAATGGCTGTAGTACAAAGATACTCTCATTTAAATCAGCACATATATTGTCCGCTAGACTAAAAGAAAAATCAACATGAAACATTGTTTCCAACCTATTTTAATTTCCAAGTGAAACAAGATATTCAATGAGAAAAGCATGCATCAACGAATCATCTAAAATAAGAGCATGAATCTTGCATTAAATAAGTAAATAGCCTATTCTGATTTGATGTTGACTCCAACACACTGCAAAATTATCAGTTACATTTTGATATGATCTACCCTCATGTATGCATCAAAACCAGCTGTCTTCACTTAAAACGGCAATTTTATTCGATTAGAATGAAACGAGAGATGCAAGAAAATCTTGTGTAATCCATCATGTACCTCCCTGGAGAAAACATGAAGTCCATTACAGTAAGGTAACAGCAAACTGGATATAATATGCGTCTTATAGAAGAGAGAGGGGGCTGGGAAGGTTCGGCTCACACAAGATGCGATGTGTCATTTTAAGATCGCTTTTAGCGGGTTATCGTGACACTGTCATTGTGTTCGCAGTTGGGAAGCTAAAAATAAATGAAGCTGGAGTTGAAAGACATTCTCATAAATAAAAAAGGAGCATGGGGATGAATTTGCGAATCTGGCGCTCTAGAAAACGTTGCTGTGGTTGTGTCAGACTCACACTGTCTTTAATCCCTCTCGGAGAGTTTTGCGTCGCTAAGCACATGAGTTCAAGCCAAAGGAATGCCAGTCTATGAGGCGAACACACACACACACACCAGCGATCACACTCCACGTCTCTCGCTTTCAGCATGCATCTGAGATCCAAACGGCCCCTTCAACCCTGCTGGAAACAGCCAGGCTCATTTCCTCACAGCTATGCGCTAGTTTTAGCTTGCAGGGCCAACGCTGACTGCTGGGAAGATCAGCATTTCCAAAGGTCATAAAAGATCACATCACGAGACAAGACGTCCTTTGAAGACGTGCATTAACAGGCATCTGTCACGTCTCCCGAAAAAATCTAGCAAGTGCTTGAGAAATGCAGCCTGTTCAGACAAATTATTTTCAGGAATACACAGCAAAAATGACTTTCCAAATCATAAATAAAACAGATTATTGGAGTATGTTTTACAAGAAAATGCATTTGTAGTTTTTTTTTACTTCAAAATTCAACATGTTACTTTGCAATTGCTTGTGAAATGTACTTTTTATTTTGCTTTTAAACTGAACAAAACACACAATAAAATAAAATGAAAAAGTAACCTGTACAAAGGAAAGAACCAAAGATATATATATATATGTGTATAGTAATGTGTATAGGTACAATGATACACTTAAGCAATAGGTTGATGTAGTATAATATAATAGTATCTATTATTATTTATATTTTCCTAGTAATGTGATCCAAAAAATAAATAAATAAATATAGATAAATGTACTAAATTATAGATATCAAGACAATCAAGACAATTTAAAATAATAACTAAATATGCACATTTCCAGAAGAAAATGCTTGCCGTGCGCAACTACACTGCCCCCTACAATGCTAGCATGTTGTTAGCATTATGTTAACATGATTAGCATGTTGTTAGCATGTTTTTAACAAGAACATTGCTTAAAAAAGATATAGCACACCTCTCCTCTATAGGCTGCACGACTTGATGCCTCATTGATGGGTCTATGACAAATGATGCGGGAGGAGTAGCACTGAAGTTTTGTGAGGAAGAAGAAGAAGAAGAAGAAGAAGAAGAAGAATGCAAGAGAACAATAGAATGAGAAAATGATGTACAGTAAATCCGCACTTCATACAGCAACACCACCCACTTCAAGCATGCATTAAAAACCTATTTAATATCATTAAAACCCAAATGCATTAAAAATAATAAATGCAATGGACGCCATAACATCCCAAAAGCACCGCAGAATGACTTACTCGTTTCATTGCTAATTCTGTGCATAAAACAATGCTCTCGTTGGCTCAGTGTTGCTATTACAGTATGAAGGAGTGGGTGGAGAAACTGTGCTGTCAGAGATTTCTATTATTTTCTTGAGGAAAGGATGGCTCATCGCTGATGGAAAACCATCACTGGTACATTGTTCATGTTTATTCTCCACTCTATTAGTCATTTGTACTCTTTGCTGCTAGAAATTAAAGTCTTTCCATAAATGGGGAAAAACAAGTCCTGTTAACTCTTACTACAAGAGAGAGAGACTTTTAGTAGGAATACATTCTAGTTGGTTATAAACGCTATTGGCACAGCTTGCTCTTAACTGAGCAGTCAAAATAATAAAAAAAAAAAAAGAAAAGAATGCAAATATGCTGTAAATTGTTAGTGCACCTAAAAATGCAAATTCTCTCATCATTTATTCACCCTCATGTAAGAAAATCTGTTTATTTCGTACACAAACACGTATCATTATACGCATCACAAAACAATCTGCAGTCAAATGCTCCGAATAAACAATCCGATCCGGGACGCCATTAAAATAAACCATCCACTTGTTTCCGATGCTGGGATCCTTCTGAAGTCTGTACAGAGAAACTGAGCGCACATCTGTATACTGTATCAACGTAGACAGCGTCAGTGATTATAATGACTTCAGAAACTGAACGCACATCTGTATACCGTATCAGCGTAGACAGCGTCAGTGATTATAATGGCGTCAGAAACCGAACGCACATCTGTATACCGTATCAGCGTAGACAGCGTCAGTGATTATAATGGCTTCAGAAACTGAACGCACATCTGTATACCGTATCAGCGTAGACAGCGTCAGTGATTATAATGGCTTCAGAAACTGAACGCACATCTGTATACTGTATCAGCGTAGACAGCGTCAGTGATTATAATGGCGTCAGAAACCGAACGCACATCTGTATACCGTATCAGCGTAGACAGCGTCAGTGATTATAATGGCTTCAGAAACTGAACGCACATCTGTATACTGTATCAGCGTAGACAGCTTCAGTGATTATAATGGCTTCAGAAACTGAACGCACATCTGTATACTGTATCAGCGTAGACTGCATCAGTGATTATAATGACTTCAGAAACTGAACGCACATCTGTATAATGTATCAGCGTAGACAGCGTCAGTGATTATAATGACTTCAGAAACTGAACGCACATCTGTATAATGTATCAGCGTAGACAGCGTCAGTCATTATAATGGCGTCAGAAACCGAACGCACATCTGTATACTGTATCAGCGTAGACAGCGTCAGTCATTATAATGACTTCAGAAACCAAATGCACATCTGTACACCGTATCAGCGTAGACAGCTTCAGTGATTATAATGGCTTCAGAAACTGAACGCACATCTGTATACTGTATCAGCGTAGACAGCGTCAGTGATTATAATGACTTCAGAAACTGAACGCACATCTGTATACTGTATCAGCGTAGACAGCTTCAGTGATTATAATGGCTTCAGAAACTGAACGCACATCTGTATACTGTATCAGCGTAGACAGCGTCAGTGATTATAATGGCTTCTATTTCTTTTGACACAACGCTTACATTCAGTATAGGCAAATGTCAGCCATTAAGTGACTGAACGGCAGTGGGCGGGCCTATGGTGCGATGATGTATCACTATTCGTCGATGTCTTGCTCCGGAGGCGGGCATTTGCAAATGTATTGGCCCATGTGACATCAGATTCTGCAATGTCAAAACAGGCTGTTTTTGGAGCTTGATAAATAAATGTTTTGTTTATAACGAGGACATTTTAAGCTCTGAAATGCTATGCGTAAAAAAATTCTTCAAAATTTCTCCCTTTGTGTTTCACAGTAGAGAACAACAGTATATGGGTTTGAAACAGCATGAGGATAAAAAAAAAAAAGTGTAAATAATGACAGAATTTACTACTTAAAATCCATTTATTTGTCTAATACATTAAATTCCAAAAAATATAAAAGACAGTATCAAAGACTTCCCTGCGCTCATCTGTGATTCCCAGATCCCTCATTTGCTGGACGGGTTCAAAGGAAGCTTCATTAAACATTTACAGCAGCTCTGCGTGTCTCTCTCTGACCCGGGGTTAATTTATCTAATTACAGCACAAAGCATTCACATTCAGAGCCTGTTTCATCCACACCAATTCATCACTCCTTCATTTGCCTTTCATTCTCTCCCTTGCTTCAATTTAATGGGTTACATGTGCACCATGAATCCAGCGCAGATCTATAGCATTAATTTCACATTATAGAACTGGTGTTACGTGATGTATGTAATATTAATCTGTGCAAAACAGGGGAAATGCAATAGTCTGCAACCTTTAGATTAGAACAATTTCTGAAGGATCATGTGACACTGAAAACTGGAGTAATGATGCTGAAAATTCAGCTTTGATCACAGGAATAAATTATATTTTACAATATATTCACATAGAAAACAGATATTTTTTAGCCTCGGTGAGCAGAAGAGACTTCTTTCAAAAACATTTAAAGGTATAGTTCACCCTAAAATAAAAAGTCATAATTTATTTACCCTGGTGTTGTTCTAATGCCATACGCACCTTCTTTTTCAAACCACAAAAGGAGAAGTTTTAAAAATGTCCCGCTCGCACTCATCCATATAATAGCGATCAGAATCAAAGGTGAGTAAATGATGACTTCACGTTGTTGATTAAGTTTAAGTTGAATTGAACTCAGAATATTATTTAAGAGGAACAAAAATAACATTTTTGACAGCAACTAAAGAAAGGACCTTTCTCTATATAAAGGACAAAATGATTTGAAAGAGATCCATCTTCACGCAGCTGTGTGAAATGTAAGTCAGGTTATCTCTACTTCCTGAAAGAGATACGTTTGCCTGGACAGATAATTACACTGAAGGCATTCGTCTGAACTTCAGCCAGCTGGTCAAACACTGCCAGTGTTGAAACATCTCAAGAGGAAGAACATTTACCTGGAGTCTGATCTACCTTCATTACATTCGGACCATACAATCTTCAAATCTCAGACTGCAAATGATTAGTGAAAAAATTTACTAAATGGTATCACAATAAGGCTTCATTAGCTGTGTTTCCACCCAAAGTCGCGAATTTAACTTGTGCGTAAAATTGGAATATTGCAACGTTTGCGGATATGGCAGCATTTCCATCCCAATGTGTTCAAGAGAACAAAATCATCACTTCCTTGGTGCAAAATACCTTATTGTAAAGTGATGCAAATAAATTCACACAAATTACGACTGTTGCTCAGTTGTTTTCATTGCAACTACATTAAAAATAATATGTTTTAAAAGTTGTAAAGAATACTGGAGTGCGTTTTACAAGAAAAATACTTCAATCTTTCTGCTTTCAAATTTCACATTCAATTCAATGTTACTTGCAATTATTTGTGAAATTTACTAGCAATTTTTTGTGAAAATGTTTCAATTTTCATTAAATGTATTTCTCAATTTTTCCTTTAGTGTAATAATTTTGCCAAAATAAATGCCCCAAAAAATGCACTAAAGTTATTTGACTTGTTTATAAAGAAACCAAAAGTGTCAAAGATAAATCAAGGTAAATTTAACTTTATTTAAAGGAGTGTCTGTAATTATTGGGTGCAAAATTATAAATTGAATTGTATGGCTTGCAATGAAATTAAATGCATTGAGAAGGTATTGTAAAAAATCTTTAAAATTTAATTTTCACCACAGACTGTTAACAAGCACTGCACATGTGGTGGAGAAAAATTACATTTGTTTCCATTTTTAGTAGACAAATAAACTATTGAGAGTGTAAAAACTGCATTCACAAGGCCAAAAACTAATGTTTTACTGTAGACAATCATCGACTGCCCAAAGAGGCGCTTCAGCCCGATCGATCCACCAGTATGAGTCACAGAAACCCAAGAGCAGCAGGTCGTGTCGTCTCTGCTGGGCTCATGTGACGGTCAGCGCTGAAGGGTGATGGAGTGATTGGTAAGGTCACCGCTGGGCTAAAGCTCGTCCTGCCCTCTCTGGTCACCACAACAACTGCTGCAGTCCCTGGATGAACTGTCCGCATGCATAATTCATCACAAAGGAAACCGTGTTAACAAAGAGACAAGCCAAGACATGCAAATATTGACTGCACTGTCCTGTAGCGCACACAACACGCTCACTCGACTGGTTAATTTACTCCGCTCTGCCAAACATTACTGTAACAGGGTCAGAAATTCACTCGGGTTAATACAGTTAACTGAAGCTAAAACTAAAACCATTATAAAAAACATTTTTGTTGCTTTAAATAAAATAAACTAAAAATATAAAAAATATTTTTATTTGGAAACATTTCTCATTTTAATTTAGTTTAAAGGGGTGGTTGATTATGATTGAATTTTTTTTAACTTTAGTTAGTGTGTAATGTTGCTGTTTGATCATAAACAACATCTGCAAAGTTACGACATTCAAAGTTCAATGCAAAGGGAGATATTTTCTTTTTAAGGACTACAACAAACGGCTGGTAGGGACTACAACGAGCTTCTTCCCAGGTTAGTGACATCACAAACCCTAAAATTTACATAAACCCCACCCCCGAGAACACACAACAAAGGGGGCGGGGCCATGTTGGGCTGCTTTAGAGAAGAGGAAGAGTTGTTGTAGTAGAGTGTTGTTGACATGCCGTCATTTTACGCCAAACGAGGATCAATGCAACGCTGTATTTGCACAAAAGATTAACATGACGGCACATGCTAGTGGATGAGTTGAATCAACTCCACAGCAACTACGTAAATTTATCCACTAACCATCCAGAAACGTCTAAAAGTTGTAACTTCTTCCTGAGTCTCTCCATCAGTGTCGACTCCGGTTTGAACAATGTAAGGCTGAACACCGTTACTGACAATCCTCATTTTGTCTGTGTGAGATTCTCCAGCTTTGTTGTTGTTGAGCGACTGAAGCGCGAGCTGTTAAAGCTCCACCCTCTTCTGGAAAGGAGGCCGGGAGCAGCAGCTCAGTTGCATTTAGAGGGACACACACAAAAAAACGGCGTAATGGAGTAATGATGCAGAAAATTCAGCTTTGATCATAGGAATAAATTACATTTTACTATATATTCACATAGAAAACAGCTGTTTTAAATTGTAATAATATTTCAGAATTTTACTGCATTTATTTTGATCAAATAAATGCAGCCTTGGTGAGCAGAAGAGACTTCTTGTAGTGCAATAAATAAAAACATTTATTTATTTGTCTACTATGTGTAGCCATGCAATGGCTTATGCAGCCATTTTTACGTCAAAGTAAAACTACAATTTTCATTGTAAGATCGACACATGGATGCATTATTACACTCCTCAAACTTTTCAACCAGTAGCCAAGCACGACACTGACCATACAGACCATTACAACCACAGGTTATACTGAGTTTCTGACCTACCAGGGGAGCAAAAGCAGCACATTAGAAGAGGGTAAAGAGATCTCAAGGAATGCATTCACGCTGCTACGCCATAATCCTCTAGGGTCAGGGAGAGGCCGTTGGGTTTAATGAGGTATGATGGGAACATGGGGGTCCTGCCGAGTGGAATATAATGACGATTTCCGAGTTCTCCAGAGCAGGAATTGCATCAGCTCACACACACATGTGAATTCCAGGGATGGAGCTGTTCCAACGGAGAACCAACTGCTTCAACACCCGGAGAGAGCGAAACTCCAGCAGCGCGGGGACTAACGGCAGACTAGATTTCTAATTGCATTTGATTTCACTTGGACTCCTAATGAGCTGCACTCGACGAAGCCCATTTTCACTAATTCCTGCACAACCGACACGAGCACAGAAACAGAAAAGAGCCGGAGTTGAAAGTCATGCCAAGTAAGCCTGGTTAACACTCTCCCCGGCCAAAACTGTGGGCAGGTAATTAGTTTAACAGCGGGTGGGATTAAAAAGCGAGCTTCCAGCCGAGGTCTTCGGTTATAGCCTCACACAGGGGAGTCCGCAGTGGAGCCGGCAGAAGGAACACAACGTTTTTATATGAAGCATGGCCAATTCTGAGTACAGGATCAGAGGGACCAGATGCTGTTAAACCACCTGGATCTCTTCAGTCCCACAGCAAACAGAAAAAAAGATTATGTATATTTAGATTTTAGAGATACTCACATGCTTTCATACTAGCTCACAAATAAATGCACGTCCAAATGTTCAGATATATGCTGATGACACAAACATCAATGGTTCCTAACTGAACTCCTTTCCACAAATTGATCATAGAAATAAAAAACGGTACAAATAAAATGAATAACAGTTTTCTTTTAGTCTTAAGTGCAAACAATAAGTGCAAACATATTCAAAGTACTCTCTCAATATTCAAAGTGCAAATAGAGACCAAATTTTTCTTCAAGCATGATACAGACCTGAGAGATGGTTACAACTACACAGTCAAGCCTGAGATCGCTTTCATATTGTGAGATATTTGCATCAAGGAGCCGTTTTCAAAATATGGGGTATTGAAATCACGTTTGAATGTGCGCTCGCGTTTTACTTTCGCTTTCGAATTCGCAATCACGCATACTCTGTGAATAGTGAGCAGCGGTGCTGAGCGCGCATTCTACAAGATCAGACATTTATCAGACGCTTTTAGGCTCTGTTGTGCAACGAATCCTCCGCCATGGTCTCGTCAGTCATCTCGTCACATGATCAGTGAACTCTGATTCCTGTTGCACTAGTACAACTCTGCAGCTCATTAAATGGTTTTTATTTCTATAAAAAGCAAAACGACAGTGGAGGCGTAATGTAAACATAGCCGTGGCAAATTCTATCCTAATTTCACCCTCACATTTCGTCATGGCAATATCACGAGACAGCTTTTCATCTCGACGAGAAAACTCATCTAATTTTAATCTCGCAAGATCTCGTCACACCCCTATTGTAAGGTTATTAGCACTAAGGGTTTTTCTAACTCAAGTGGCTCCTCAGTTGTGTCCCAAATTCGATTCTATTCGATTATTAAATTCCATAATCAATGCATTAAATTTTCATTGTCAAATCAACATATGAAGGCACTTAGAAACACTCAAAAACATTCCATCTGCAAAAGAATGTGGGATTGATATGGTGAGGAAGTGGTTTCTGCCTGTGTTCAGACAGGTTTGGGAGACGCACCAAGTGGCCAAAAGTGCCAGACAGACTCTGGAAAGGTGCAACCTGATCTCCAGCAATCACCAGCATTGCCATCAAGTGGACAAAGGCCAAGACAAGTCCAGGCAAAAGGCAACAAAACCCCAGCTGTGTGAGGCGAAACAGGTTATCAGAGACAAGGTATCTTGATCCGAGAGAAAAAAAAAAAAAAAAGACTACGCATGCAACTCAACCTCCAAATGAGATTCTTAAAGGAATAGTTCATCCAAAAAAAGAAAGAAAATGTTCATCAATTACCTTATGTTGCTATATTGACCATATTGGTTTTACGGTGTTATTGTGTCATTTTGGAGTTCAACGGAACCCATTCACATTCATATGCATCTTCAATTCATGTGAAGAAAGTCTTACATGTTTGGAGCAACATGAGGTTGAGTAAATGATGACAGAAGTTTCATTTTACTGTGAACTATTCCATTGAAACTTGAAAAATACTGCTTAAAATTGGGACTATGCCGTTTTACAAAGTCTTAATTTTGTTTAGTTCCTGTCTCTATGAAACCCCTCCTTCTGAAAAGCACAATGTGCTCTGATTGGTCGGCTGGAGCAGTGTGTTGTGATTGGTGTTTGGGAAATGTCCCGCCCCTTACCATAACCGCCAGTTTCAACACACTACTAACTAACTCAACCAGGCCCCGCCCCTTTATTCTGCGTATTAATTATTTAAATGAGGAATACTGTTACTTGTTCGTTCCCGGAAGAAAACTCAAGACTACAATGGAGGGTTTCAGGGAGTTCAGAAACAGTGACACTGATATAGAGAATAAATCCCGCTGGAGCGACTTTGGAGGAACTTTTTCATGATCAAACAACAGAATAGGAGCTCTTTACAGAACTATGGCATTACCTCTGATTTCCTACACTATTCATTTTTGCATATCTGTGGCCCAGGATGCATCAGCCCACAGAACCCTCATCGGCTCTTATCTCGCTGATGAAGTGAAGCCTCTGAGATAAGTGCAGAAGTGTCTACCTTCAGAGCAATCAGAGCTTTTCCCATCCAAAGACTCTGGCTTTGGGCATCAGGTTATCATGACACTTTCTTCTTTGTAGAAGCTGCTGCCATTATCAGAATACGCCAACATTGTGTCTATGAAACCAAGAAATCCTGGCGAGTGAGCATGAAACTGGGTGATTAGTACGCTCTTAAAAATTAACATTCCAAAAGGGAAAGAATCTTTATATAATTATTCTGTGTTAAAGCTACAAAAGTATTTTCTTTGTATTTTGTTGCTTGATTCACATTAATGACAGACAGCAACAGGTTTATTAGGCTGCTGTCACTTTAAGAGCGAATGCACGGATCCAATATACTGATACACATGCTTTTCTTTCTCAGAAAACAGCACGCAAGCTCAGAATTGAGTTCTCTTTCGCATCTTTTTGCACTCAAATGGTTTAAAATCACTTGAATGTGTAAACTGACAGGACATAAAAAACATGCAAATGATAAACTTTCGCTCTATGATGGTTAAAATTTGCAATTAATCCAAGAACCCGATCAACTACGATCCTTATTCTTGACATCACACATCCTGCCATGTGACTATCGCTGATGTGCACATCACTATATGGATGCTAAAAGAAATATCGTGCAGCCCTAATTCTGACTCTAAAGATTCAGATAACAAGGGTGATTCAAAAGCACTATTTGTGGTGAACGATTCCTCTACACAACCTCTGTTCTGCTGTAGTGAAACAAGCCAAATTTATTACGCCTTCAGGCTTCTTGTAACCGATTAGTAATTAAAGCATATAATTGCTTTTGGAATGTAAAGTCATTTTTTAACTTGACAATAACCAATATAGGAGACTATTCAGTGGCACTGATAATGTGGTATTTGATTAAAATTCAAAATGATCTAATAGCATAATGGTATTCATTTCTAAATCTTAATACTTCTCTCAGCAGGAGACAAGGAAGAGCTTGAGGCGGGATCATTATCAAATATTTTTGGAACAAATGTTGAAGCATATTTCTAATGGAAAACGGACTCGGAATGACTCAGTAATCCTCATACAGAATCGGCAGCTGTAGTTGCAGATTAATGGCTGGGATTTGCTCTATGCTGTTCGCTCTACGTAATTCTCAAAACACAAGTAGAAAAAAAATTGCAAATACCTTGTCATACCAAGGAAGCAAGTCATCACTGGCTCTTCGGTCACGCGCAGGACAAGCCCAACGCGCACTGGAAATATCTGCTCTCAGCATTCCTTGTCAAATATATCACCTGCACAGCGCTGCCAAGGTCTACAGATACATCATCCTGTCAGAACACCTGGAACACTGGGTAAACAAACGACAGCGGCCTACAGCCCGGAGACGAGGACAATATTCTCTGGGTTTGGGGAATGGGTGCAGGAAACAGCCTCAAACTTCATCTAAACATGAACTAGAACTAGTTTGCTTTAATCGGTGTTGTTAAGGGCCAAAGATGAACTTACAGGGCAATATTTACTCCTTGGATTTGATTTTCAGACACATTTATATTTTTAAGTAGGGCTACACTATTTGGAGAAAAACAAAATCTAATTGGAATTTTTCTGATAAATTCTGCAAATTAAAACGTGATTTAAAAAAAAATCCAGGTTTGCTGTGCTTGTTTGTAAGGCTGAACAATTTGGTCAAAAATTGTGTTTATATATAAATATGGCTAATAATAATAATAATAATAATAATAATAATAATAATAATAATTATTATTATTATTATTATTATTATGATTATTATTGTTATTAATAAATAAATTAAAACAAAAAATCAGAAATATTAATATTTTAATATTACACCACAAAACAAAAAAGGGTAAATTTCAGTACTTATATATAGTATATATAATTTCAGTATGTGTATATTAGGGCTATCAAGCCATTAAAACTTTAAATCTAATTAATTACATGATGTGGCGATTATTTAATCTAATTAATTGCAAATTAATCACATCAAATTTGGCTGAGAAATTACTCCCAGAATTTAAAGTCATTATTGTGTAAAGCATCAAATATACATTACAAAAAGTAGCTTCAACAAAAAATATTTTATTTGATTCAAAATAGAATTTCAACATAAAATTGATTTTAACATAGAATTAATCACTACATCATGTAATTAATTAGATTAAAATATAATATGTTGGGCCTTTTTTTAAATTTGAATAAAATGAAAACTAAAAAACTTTCAAATCACATGAGCCAATATTTTATTCACAATAGAGCATAGATAACATAACAAATGTTTAAAGGGAGAAATTTTACACCATTATCCACTAAATGAGCTCATTTCAAATTTGATGCCTGCTACAGGTCTCAAAAAAGTTGGCACGGGGGCAACAAATGGCTGAAAAAGCAAGAAATTTTGAAAAGATTCAGCTGGGAGAACATCTAGCAACTAATTAAGTTAATTGATATCAGGTCTGTAACATGATTAGCTATAAAAGGGATGTCTTAGAGAGGCAGAGTCTCTCAGAAGTTAAGATGGGCAGAGCTGTGAAACAGTGCGTAAAAAGATTTTTACGGAATACTTTAAAAACAATGTTCCTCAACGTCAAATTGCAAATCTCATCATCTACAGTACATAACATCATCAAAAGATTCAGAGAAACTGGAGAAATCTCTGTGCGTACGGGACAAAGCCGAAGACCTTTATTGGATGCCCGTGGTCTTCGGGCCCTCAGACGACACTGCATCACTCATCGGCATGATTGTGTCAATGACATTACTAAATGTGCCCAGGAATACTTCCAGAAACCACTGTCGGTAAACACAATCCGCCGTGCCATCTGCAGATGCCAACTAAAGCGCTATCATGCAAAAAGGAAGCCATATGTGAACATGGTCCAGAAGCGCCGTCGTGTCCTGTGGGCCAAGGCTCATTTAAAATGGACTGTTTCAAAGTGGGTCAGACGAGTCCAAATTTGACATTCTTGTTGGAAATCACGGACGCTGTGTCCTCCGGGCTAAAGAGGAGGGAGACCTTCCAGCGTGTTATCAGCATTCAGTTCAAAAGCCAGCATCTCTGATGGTATGGAGGTGCATAAGTGCATACGGTATGGGCAGCTTGCATGTTTTGGAAGGCACTATGAATGCTGAAAGGTATATAAAGGTTTCCAGATGACGTTTATTTCAGAGAAGGCCTTGTATATTTCAGCAGGACAATGCAAAACCACATACTGCAGCTATTACAACAGCATGGCTTCATCGTAGAAGAGTCCGGGTGCTGAATTGGCCTGCCTGCAGTCCAGATCTTTCACCTATAGAGAACATTTGGCGCATCATTAAACGAAAAATACGTCGAAGACGACCACAAACTCTTCAGCAGCTGGAATCCTATACCAGACAAGAATGGGACCAAATTCCAACACCAAAACTCCAGAAACTCATAACCTCGATGCCCAGACGTCTTCAAACTGTTTTGAAAAGAAGAGGAGATGCTACACCATGGTAAACATGCCCCCGTCCCAACTATTTTGAGACCTGTAGCAGGCATCAAATTTGAAATGAGCTCATTTTGAGCATAAAATTTGAAAATATCTCAGTTTAAACATTTGTTATGTTATCTATGTTCTATTGTGAATAAAATATTGGCTCATGTGATTTGAAAGTCTTTTAGTTTTCATTTTATTCAAATTTAAAAAACACATACACATATATAAACATAAATACACACACCTCTCACTAATACATAAAGCACTGAAACTGATCAGAAACGTCAGGTAGTTCATCATGCACACAGCTGATGAACATTATAACCTTCCCTCTTCATTAATGTGCATCAGCTGAACACAATAGGTCCATTAGTCAGAGTCTGCAGTCGCTAATCCGTGTTTTTTTTAAGGGTCTGCTTGTTCACCAATCATCCATTTATCCTCCTACGCACACATATGGAAAATGTTGATTCAGCTTACATTAAACAAGGTGAAGAGCTCTGAATATTCAAATGGATGTACCCTTAAACTGAGAGAAGGAAACACATGCATAATGCACAAGCTGAAATAGATTGACATAAGTCAGGTCAAACATTTTGAGCTTATACAACCTCTATCGTTTCACTTCATCACTTCAAGTGCTTCAAAATGCTTGTGACGGTATAGGTGAGTCCGTGGAAAGTGCCTGATTTGACCACTCTTGACAGTTTCTCTGCCTTTGGCTGTGAGGGAAATGTGACCAGGCAAGGCCTCCGTCGCAGTGAATTTTTCACTGCACATTATGCACTGATAACGTGGGAGCTGTATTCAAATGAGCTTCAGTGCTACAGACATTTATAGGAGTCATATTTTACACTTTTGCTGCATTGTTTTTCCTCGCAATCCACTTATAACTTTAGTCAAGCTTCGACTATTTTTCACTGTCACTCTCTGACACTTTGGCCCAAAACATACTTAATGCAAGCAGCCCAAACAAATGCTACCAGGCAAGTACGAATAACTTCAGGCATCAATGCATTTTGAAATACACCAACTGCAATGCATAACAATGTACACGTTGCACAGTTAACGTACTATATATCTGAGGTTTGTCTGGTTATCACCACAGCATGCTTGAAACATATTGACCATCTACATACTTGCATTAAACATTTAACCCGCTGTTTCTGCTACTGTAAATGACCTGTTTGCATGCAAAATGAGTTGCAATGCTACTTGCTAAATATTGAATCTGCATCCTGTAAACATGGGCCGAAATATGTTAATTGGCTGAAAATGGAAACATTCGAAATGGCATTAAAAGCGTTTAGTATGTAAAGCACAACTATTTGCCCTAAAGAACATTGGAAACTGGCAGTAAGACCCGTCCTGCTTTCCAAACATTTTAACCTTGCCTTGTTCCATTCCTCAGGAGACACAAGAACATCTGTTCACTCCCACAGCCTCTTTCCCTCAGCAAGAAATACGACTATTAATCTGCATCTGGAAAACACACCTCAGTTTTTAGCAACCAAAAGCAAAGTAAAGCAACTTTAGGAGTGCTTTCCACATTGTAAGGAGGGGTGGTGATTTATTATGAAACAATAAACTGGTAAAACAAGTGTTTTCAAGTAGCATTTCTATTGTAGTGCTTCAATACACCATTGCATAGTAGGGTTTAAATTGATGTGTATTATATATATATATATATGATGTAGTAACTGACATTATTCTACAAACACTAGAAAAGCTTAGTCTACAAGACAATTTTTAATTAGCTTTTTAATTTTTGTCCTATAAAAGTGCGATGTAAAATATTGCATGTATCAGCAACCACTATGTTCCCATGTGAAAGACTAGATCATTTGAAAAACATCAGAGTTATGAACTAGATCTGGCACAGTTAAAGTCTCGTCAATGACACATATTGCTACCAAATGTTTTTCACAGAACCAAAGAGACCAAAGGGGAAAGCTCAAACATTTAATGTGCCATGGAAAAATACGTTTTATTGGGAAACATCTGTATGGTCTGTAATTAAACATGTTGACTAATACTACCCTTCAAATGTTAAAGCCACAGAAGAACCCTTCATAAACCGACGCTCTGAATCCAGAGCAAACATCACAACTATCAGAAAACAGGTCAATGTTTTTATGTTTCCAGGAACTATAGAAACAATCCCTCACCCATATGACACTCAGAAAACATGTATAACGAGCCAACAACAACAAAAAAAAAAATCATGGAATACTGAAATAAATGGTAACATTATTCAAATCAAAAATAGTATTTAGTATCACTGAATTAACTTTGAATTAACCATTTCAGACTCTTTGAGAAATGAAGTGATGTGCAACGTATATTATGACCTTGGATGCATGTAAATCTATTGTAAGAGACTCCAAAACACAATTAGGAACGTTTAAATTAGCATAATAGGGGCACCTTAACAATAACAAATCTGGAGCAACCTAACATGAATGTACTGGAGAAACATCAACTGAAAACAGGGATGATGCTCATTTATGCTCCCTACTTAGTGTCTTACTCTAAAGTACAAACAGTGTCAGTGTCATTGCGTAAATCTAGCATGAAATCCCTGAACTCAACCAGCAGTCACCGGTCTGAACGGTCAGCCAGCGAGAGGGACAGACTATCTGCCACGGCCAGAAGGGATCAAATGCTCACCGTAAAACCGAAAGCTCACGTCACGCTTCTAATTAAGAATCGGTGCCAAACGAGAGACGAGAAAAACACATGCTAGCCGTATGATGTGAGGACAGCCTGACGTCGAGCTACGAGATGTATTTATAGAGAGGTTTAATCCACGTCTCTGGCTTAGCTGCGGCGAGATGCAAGCCAACACGTTCGCTCTAACCCAGTATAAAGTAACTATAGGGAACAAGACAAGAAAATGACATGCAAATCAATCACATTGATTCACTGCCTTGTCCAAAGTGAACTAAGGATTGAGCCTATTGTTGGGTTAATAATGTCTTTCTGTTTTTCTTTTCACTGATTGAAGTTTCAAGTTTATTACAAGTGCAAAGCATAACATTTGAAAAATGTCATACAAAACACAATAAACATTCATTCGGCACCAACATCGGTTGACTTTGGGTTTGACTGATTCTGGTATGTCATTTTAGTCATTAACATTCTGCTCTACTGGCCGAATGCTGTTTGAACAAACAGATAACATTTAATCTATATGAACACTGATAAAACAAACCATTTCTACACGGTTGTTTGACCGACCGTATAACATTCTAGAGTCTGTTAGTTTAACACGTAACTCTGTGGATGTGGAAAGAACGTTCCCAAAACACCAATTAAAACATGGCCGATTTTAAAAACAGCTGATTACAAGTGAGCAAAAGGCCACAAAGAATCATTAGTGTTGTTTGTGAAAGCAAGATCAACTACTACTTAGAGTTAGTGATTTGAACAAACCACTAACCTTAAAGGTTACATCACCCAAAAATTCTGTCATTAATTACTCACTCTCATTTCGTTCCAAACCTGTAAGACTTTCGTTCATCTTCGGAACACAAATGAAGATATTTTAAATGAAATCTGAGAGATTTCTGTCCCTCCATTGACAGCTACGCAACTACCACTATCACGCTTCAAAAAGTTCATAAAGAGATCATAAAACTACTAATCCATATGAATTGAGCAGTTTAGTCGAAATTTTCTGAAGAGATTCGATCACTTTATATGATGAACAGTTTTAATTTTTGGCTTTTATGTACATATAGACATCTGTCAACACACACATCAGATATGGTAACGGAAGCTCAAGCACATTTGCTTGATGTGCAAGAACCAATGAGGTTTATTCTGGCGTTACGCAGCACATTTGAGCTTCTGCAAAAAAACCCAATGAGGTTTGCTCTCGCGTCAAACAAGAACGGTTGAAGTTTATGTTTGGTGATCAATGTTTATATGTGAATAAAAGTCTAAATTCAATCTATTCATCATAAAAAGCTACTCAGAATACATTAGCAACTGCACAGTAGTGGTGAGTTTTGCATTGAAAATCACCAAATATAAAAACGTAGATGTTTATGATCTCAAAAATATTGTACAACATTCCAAACAATTATTTTTGCAGGATTCAAATCAAAATGCCCATCAGAATATCACTTGGCCAGTTCACGTCTATTCTGAAAAGGAGATTCTGTGTTTTCCCACACATCTGAATGGCCTTTCCCATCTGGTTTCCAAATACATGGTGTGAGACAGTGTAAACTATCACTACTTCCAGCTGACACATTAGATGAACACTCGACCCAGGACACATCAGCCTGTGAAAACTACGTTCGTGTTACACAGTAATACCACCACCGTTAACAGAGACCGGAGCCGAACACATTAATCGACGAGTTCTTCTAAGAAAAACTTCTGCAACTGAAATAGAAACATAACCAGATTTGTGAGTGGTGTTTGTCCATGAAAATCTCATCTACATGATGCTAGGGTGTCGTTTAAACATCTTTCCTTAAAGGGGACCTATTATGCACTTTTTCAAAGTCTTGATTTTGTTTTTGGGCTCTACTAGAAATCAACTTCAACCATGACTGACAAAAAATGAAAAGACGAGAGGCTGGGAAACTACAACGAGTCCAACAATGCTCTTGGCTTATTGAGCTTACAGCCTAATTTGAGCCCTTAAAGATGCTTGGCAATGTTCTTATCAACAGGGTTTTGATTAATAACAGGGAATGTTTTGTCATTATTATCGCAAACTGAATGCTCTCTCCAAAATGTTTTTATATCCCAGTTTATTATGTTCTCGAAAGCTCGTGAGAAACTCCAGTCGTAATTGAGCAGAGGAGCGGAGAAGCCGTTGATTTGTGAATAGTCCTCTGTCTGCTGAAGAGTGCTATCTTATTAAAGCTGCTGCAGAGCCCGAGTACATAATTACAGCTGCTTGAGCGGGAGAAAGTAGTCAAATCTGCATTACAGAAGGGAGACAAGAGCCTTCAAATTAGTACTTCCTTTACAGCTGACAGAATAATACAGGCTCTGGAGTAGGCAAAGATCTCCTATGAGAAAGAAAAAAAGAGGAGTCTGTATAAAATGAAAGATGATATATTTCAGACAAATTACATAAGTATGTGCAGAAAGACAAAAATATCAGATCAAATTTTATGTATATATATATAAATTTATATATATAAAAACATAAAATTTGATCTGATATTTTAAAGGTCATAAACTCGACTAACTCAACTGCATCAATGATATGAATCATAAAAAAATAAATAAAAAAAATAAAAAAATAAAAATCACAGGAAAATAGAGTTAATGAAAAAATGGTTAAGTAAACTAACAAAAGGTGAACATCTGGATGATATACTCAATATTACAAGGATTTTATTCATTTTTCCCGATTTTTTCGGATTGATGGATTTTACCTTTTGTCAGATGGATGGATGGATGGATGGACTTTTCCATTTTTTCGGATTGGATGGATTTTACTTTTTTTTTTTTTGGATGGATGGATGGATGGATTTTACGTTTTTTTTTAGATGCATGGATTTGACCTTTTTTCGGATGGATGGATGGATGGACTTTACCATTTTTTCGGATGAATTTTACATTTTTTTTCAGATGGATGGATTTGACCTTTTTTCGGATGGATGGATGGATGGATTTTACCGTTTTGTTCGGATGGATGGATTGATTTTACAGTTTTTTTGGATGGATGGATGGATGGATTTTACTGTTATTTCGGATGATGGATGGATTTTACTGTTTTTTTTCCCCGGAAGGATTGATGGATGAATGGATGGACTTTACCATTATTTTGGATGGATGGATAAGTTTTACTGTTTTTTCAGACAGATGGATGGATTTTATCGTTTTTCGAATGGATGGATGGATAGATGGATTTTACCTTTTTTCAGATGGATGGATGATGTGTGGATGGACTTTACCATTTTTTTCAGGTTGATGGATGGATGGCTGATTTTACCGTTTTTCGGATGGATGGATGGATGGATGATTTTACCGTTTTTCGGATGGATGGATGGATGGATGGATGGCTGATTTTACCGTTTTTCGGATGGATGGATGGATGATTTTACCGTTTTTTGGATGGATGATGGATGGATGGATGGCTGATTTCACCGTTTTTCGGATGGATGGATGGATGATTTTACCGTTTTTCGGATGGATGATGGATGGATGGATGGATTTTACTGTTTTTTTTTCAGATGGATGGATAGATGGATGAATGGGTATTTATTTTATGAAAATACAGTTTATATATATATATATATATATATATATATATATATATATATATATATATATATATATATATATATATATATATATATAAAATATAAAATTCCATTTTCATAAAATAAATGCATTTAATTTTAAATTTTAACTTAATTTAATACAAATTTTACTGTACTTTTTTTTAATAACTTTTTTGTAATTTTACTTTACTTTTTGCATTAAAAATGTTGAACCTTCTTGACAATCAAGATTGTTTCTCTGATAAAAAAAATAAAACAAAGCATTTCGGTGCAAATACATGAATATGAACTCATAAAACAATAAAATAACCGAATTAAGGTTGAAAAAGAGATTTTTATAACAAATTATCATTTTTCATTATCATCAGTTACAGCACATCACTACAGAAGCATCACATGATAAACACTGTGAGCGAAAAATATTCCAATTAAAAAACTAACATAAGGCTCATAACTGTCATTTTGTTCAGTGATAAAAAGTCTAAATACAGATAATCAAACAGGCAAATGATCCGAATCTCCACAGGTTTTGCACGGCTGGTGTTTTCAGTCGCTGAATCGAGACAATCACGACTTCCTTGTTATTATTGACAGATAAAGGCTGGATTTTCCACATAATAGGCAGTGGAAAATGGGGAGAGGATTACTTCCACCTTATTTAACCACAGACGGCACTGTCCGGTGCGATTCTGTACGCACTGCGACTGATTAGCAAGAGCTAAATGCTGAACACGACGAACCGTAACAAATTCCTGTTTGATTTGGTTCTTGCATTTGCTAAGCTTTCATATTCCAGCCATGTTCTTTAGGGGTTTGTAAGTAATTGTCCAACAAACAAATACCTCACCTATCCTGTTTTAACAAAAACAAATTAAAAAATATTTTGTGTGAATTAACAAAAAAACCAAATGAGTCGCACCAGCAAGCAGCAGTACAGATTTTAAAGGGGTCATGACAGGATTTATTTATTATTTTAATATGTTCCTTGAGGTTCACTTCGACGTCAGCCATTATAATGGCTTCTATTTGCCATTAAGTGACTGAACGCCAGTGGGCGGGGCCTATGGTGCGATGATGTATAACTATTCATCAATGTCATGCTCTGGAGGCGGGCATATGCAAATGTACTTGCAGGATGTTTTAATGGTACAAAGACCTCTTATATGTTAAAAGATCAGGGCAAATTTGATTTCTCATGTCATCATGAGCTCTTTAATCACAACTAAAACCTGCTTCTGAACGTCAGCTGTCTGGCCCGGTGTCGTTTTCTTTTGTCAATGACAGCATTTAAGCCACTTCCTCAGGGCCCCAATTAAGAAGCAGCCTAATAAAGGATTGGGATTCGTTTAAGATGATTAGCTGCAGAGGGGCAGCAGAGTAAATCCAAGGTTATGTAACCTAACAGGCATAACACTGTCATCAACCAGTGTCCAAGATCCAATCAGACAATCGGATCATACAGACAGACGGTCCAAACAGACAGACACAATACAGACGCTTCATCAAGTATTTATTTAGTGTGTTTTGCTCTTCACATCTGTGGAAACACTCAGTCAACTCTTTCTAATCATTCTTCCTAGTTTCTGTGGAGCAGAGCTACTGATTTCATAACTTTTCAGAAAGCTACAATATTAAAATTAGATTTTTGAGTAGAAACATTCCTTTTTAAAAGCTACAACAACAGTGTCTGTGGGCGGGGCAAAGGACATACTGTTCGCCGGTAGCCAATGAAAACAATAGGTGGGCATTATGCAAATTTGTTACATAGTAACAAGCTTGTAACAGGAAGTGAGACTGGAGTTAATGACGACTCGTTTCAGCAGTTCAGACAATAACTTTATTTGTCGTGCACTTTGATCTTTGCAGAGCTTTTACTTTCACAAACAGCTTTATTACACACTGCATGAAAGGGAATATTCAAAAAGACATAATAAGGGAACTTTAAAGACCACAATTGCATGAAAATCCCTTCAAAATCAATTATTTCCATGAAGTTCAGTTTGGTCAGTTTCAACCTAATCATTTTGTTCCATAATCTTTCATGAACGTCGGACTGAAATGATGCAGATGAATTTGTGCACTCATGAATAATTCATGAAGATTCTGAAATTTGAAAGTGGAGAGAAAAAAAAAAACCATAACATGAATAAAATACATCTGATCAATTATTCAGCGCCACAGCCGTCAGCATTTCACATTCACAAGAACGGTCATGTTCAACAACTTCAGCATCCGTCCTTGCAGAGCCTATGGCTACAGCGGGAAATGAGAACGGAATGAGCATCCGCCTCCAATGGAAATACGGCATGCATTTTTCAAAGTTGTCATACGGCACGTCAAGAAAAATGGTCCATAAAATTTAGTTTTAAATGTTTGAGGCAGTGTGATCAAAAGTGATCGAAGTGAATTTAGTCCATATGAATATTAACTTCTTAATGGCACAATTTATTATAAGGTACACTTTGAAGTCATTGCAAACTGCTGAAAAAAGCAAACCTGTTACACAGATTTGATACTGATGTGCCAAGCATACTGTAATACAGTACTGTAAAGGCAACTACTAAGACTTAATAAGCCACATGTGCTGCAACAGCTGTTTCCATCCAAAGTTACAAATGTGCACAAAATTGGAACATCGCAAAAAAAAAAAAAAAAATGCGAATAAAGCAGCATGTGTTCAAGAGAACACAAGAGAAATCGTCACATGCAATCGGGCTCTTTTTTCCTCCATCATAGATGAGTTTGTCTCAGAGTGTCAGACGAAACACAATAAACGCTGTCATGTTCTCTTGCGTTCGGATGCTGGTGTTCGTGGGAATCTTCTGGAGGGAATTAAAACAAATCATTTTGCAACGTAGAAGTAAGCTATTTTCTTTGGAATTTTATTTCACCACTGAATAAAAAAAAAAAAAAAAAAAAAAAAAAAAAAAAAAAAGGTAATTAAGACATTTTATCTCACAATATGAAGTCAGAATTGTGAGTTATAAAGTCAGAATTGTGTGATGACGTCAAAATTGCAAGTTATAGTCAGAATTGTGAGATATAAAGTCAGAATTGCGAGTTATAAAGTCAGAATTGCGAGATATAAAGTCAGAATTGCGAGATATAAAGTCAGAACTGCGAGATATAAAGTCAGAATTGTGAAATATAAAGTCAGAATTGCGAGATATAAAGTCAGAATTGCGCGTTACAAAGTCAGAATTGTGTGATGACGTCAAAATTGCAAGTTATAGTCAGAATTGTGAGATATAAAGTCAGAATTGCGAGATATAAAGTCAGAATTGCGCGTTACAAAGTCAGAATTGTGTGATGACGTCAAAATTGCAAGTTATAGTCAGAATTGTGAGATATAAAGTCAGAATTGCGAGTTATAAAGTCAGAATTGCGAGATATAAAGTCAGAACTGCGAGATATAAAGTCAGAATTGTGAAATATAAAGTCAGAATTGCGTGATAAAGTCAGAATTGCGAGATATAAAGTCAGAATTGCGCGTTACAAAGTCAGAATTGTGTGATGACGTCAAAATTGCAAGTTATAGTCAGAATTGTGAGATATAAAGTCAGAATTGCGAGATATAAAGTCAGAATTGCGTGATATAAAGTCAGAATTGCGAGATATAAAGTCAGAATTGCGTGATAAAGTCAGAATTGCGAGATATAAAGTCAGAATTGCGAGATATAAAGTCAGAACTGCGAGATATAAAGTCAGAATTGCGTGATAAAGTCAGAATTGCGAGATATAAAGTCAGAATTGCGAGTTATAAAGTCAGAACTGCGAGATATAAAGTCAGAATTGCGAGTTATAAAGTCAGAACTGCGAGATATAAAGTCAGAATTGCGAGATATAAAGTCAGAACTGCGAGATATAAAGTCAGAACTGCGAGATATAGAGTCAGAACTGCGAGATATAGAGTCAGAATTGTGAAATATAGTCAGAATTGCGAGATATAAAGTCAGAATTGTGAGATATAAAGTCAGAATTGCGAGATATAAAGTCAGAATTGCGAGTTATAAAGTCAGAATTGCGAGATATAAAGTCAGAACTGCGAGATATAAAGTCAGAATTGTGAAATATAAAGTCAGAATTGCGAGTTATAAAGTCAGAATTGCGAGATATAAAGTCAGAATTGCGAGATATAAAGTCAGAATTGCGAGTTATAAAGTCAGAATTGCGAGTTATAAAGTCAGAATTGCGAGATATAAAGTCAGAATTGTGAGATATAAAGTCAGAATTGCGAGATATAAAGTCAGAATTGCGAGATATAAAGTCAGAATTGCGAGTTATAAAGTCAGAATTGCGAGATATAAAGTCAGAATTGCGAGATATAAAGTCAGAATTGTGAGATATAAAGTCAGAATTGCGAGATATAAAGTCAGAATTGCGAGTTATAAAGTCAGAATTGCGAGATATAAAGTCAGAATTGCGAGATATAAAGTCAGAATTGTGAGATATAAAGTCAGAATTGCGAGATATAAAGTCAGAATTGCGAGATATAAAGTCAGAATTGTGAGATATAAAGTCAGAATTTCAAGATATAAAGTCAGAATTGCGTGATATAAAGTCAGAATTAGCTTTTAAATTGTTTTATTCCGTGACGGAATCAAGCTTACATCATTTTTTTGAATATGCGAGATGTCTGAAAACCAAATATTTGGTTTTCACATATTCATAGATTGATTAATAGTCAGCCAATTTAGCTTTTTGAGATGCCGATAATCATGGCAGCTTGGTTGATTGATTTAAGTACATCAATTCTAAAATCAACAGATAATAAACACTTTTGATTAAATATTGCAAAAAATAAATGTTCATTTGATTTCGGAAATTGTGTACATCTCATTTGACATCAACAATCATGTATATATCAGCCATCTAGATATCAGCATTAGTCAACTACTATTTTGTTGAATACAAATATGAATGCAGGGACCGTGTATGCTAATAGTATGTTATAAATGCACATATCACTAAGATCACAGCTGTGTTTCGGTAGGGTTATGATGTTGTTAACTATGTGAGTATCTCTTCAGAACAGCCTGTCGGTAGGCGGTTGACACAGAGGTCACGCGGCCAGAGACGAGGGGTCACCCGGGACACAGGCACTCTCGGGTGAAGGAGTGGGGTCTGGGTAACGGCTGTTTAAACAGAGAGAGGGCTGCTTTCCCCCCACTGGCACCAGGGACATTGTTCCCTCTAATCCTTCAGAGCCGCCCGTCCCCGTCTCACCGGGCGCCGCAGCCACCAGGACAAAAATCACAGCAGGAGACCGGGGCCCGAGGCACCCACCACACAGACGGAGATCACTGTTTGTTCAACAGCGTTAAAGGCAAAGTAAAGAGTTTGACTTCTTAACACCTGCCTCTCGGGTTAAAGGAACATGATAACAATTGAGGAAGAAGATTGAATAACATAATGTTTATTGCAATCTTAATTCAGAACGATAAATGCAGACAAAAATACACTAGTACAGTTCAAATGTTTGGAGTCGGTAAGTTTTTTTTTTTTTTAATCAGAAATGTTTCCTGAGCATCAAATCATCATATTAGAATGATTTCTGAAGGATCATGTGACACTGAAGACTGGAGTAATGATGCTGAAAATTCAGCTTTGATCACAGGAATAAATTACACTTTACTATATATTCACATAGAAAACAGCTGTTTTAAATAGTAAAAATATATCACAATTTTTACTGTATTTTTGATGAAATAAATAAGCCTTGCTGAGCAGAAGAGACTCTTTCAAAAACAACCCCAAACTTTTGAACAATAGTGTAGGCACTGACGAATATATCCCGCTTGCGTGTGGTACAGATATTCAGGGTTATGTCACGCACACTGAAAGCTTTTGCTTCCTACGGACTGTAATGCATTAAAGCCAGAGCAGCTTTTTTATGTGCACTTCAATTGGAAATGATATGTTATAATGATAAGCATCAGCTTAGGGTTTGAAAAAAAAAAAATCACTGCATTAGAAAACGTTTTTGATCATCATTTGAATCAAGCTCAAGATATGAGCATTTCACAAATTTCAGTGTCTTTCCCACCAGAATGACAGCAAATATGTTTTTTTGGTAACACTTTATATTAACAAATCACACACTAAGTATAGATTATTTTTTGATCCTTAATGTATATGCAAATAGTTCATGCATAATATATTCACTCATACAGTGGCCCCCAAATAGTATTTTGCTCTGAATGTCACTGAATTAGATCAAATATCAAAGCAATATTTATTTGAAAGAAAAAGCACGACACTCTCCAAACTGAGCATTTCACAAAAAACCGACTTCATGCATCCACTACAGATTACTTTTCAACACCAGTTGCTTTAAAGTCATCGCAAACACATCAGAAAAGTGAAGTTAGTTCTGACAAAAGATTTAGCATCATTTGTTTGCAATTTCTTTAATATTTTGCTATCTAATGAATAGACAATAACACATGTATATGGGTCGAAGACGAAAAAGGGTTTTCAAGCATCAAAACAGTAAGTGTAATACAGCTTTGAATTGTTGTTGTTGTTTTTCAGTGCATCAGAACGGGTCCTCTTTAATTTGATTGTTTTTTTCTGAGCAAAAATTAAATATCATACTTTTTTACCCTGATTTACAGAAGACACACACTAAAATGTCATGATATTTACAACAAAAATATATTTATGCCATAATTACTTTTGCCCCAAATGCTAATTACTTGTAATTTTACATTTTTAAACTTTGCTATTATTCTAGGTTTTGCCCATTCGTCAGCAACAATTTTTTACTCATTTAAAATGCAATAAAATTTACTATGCTCACTTATTCTTTTATATATTTTAATATGTACAGATCAGAGTATGTTGTTTCAATTTTTATATAAATATAAGTGTTACACTGAATGACAATGGAACATTATTTCACCCACATTTTGACATTTTATTCTCCCAAAACTTATTTGAAACCTTAAAAGTGGATGTTTTGCATTTAATGTGCTTTCTGTGTATATAAAATCACTTTTGTAAATTTCTATTGATGCGGACATCTAAATGTCTTTGACCCATATATATATATATATATATATATATATATATACACACACACACACACACACACACACACACACACACACAGTCAAACCAAAAGTTATTCAGATATTTTTGATATATTTTTACTAGTGGGTTCAGGACACTACAGTTCATTTCTGTAAGTGAGGATAGCAAAATAAAGTAAACTGTGACATATTATACCCAAAAATTCTTCATACAGTGGACTACCAGTAAAATTGATAAAAATTTGGAACCAAAAATTATTCAGACACTTTGACCTGACCATGTTTTGCTTAAGTGTTATCTGACATAATTAAGATTATTTTTTTCTGACACAGTTTAACTCTGAGATCTTGTCATATTTCATTACCATTTTTTTTAAACTGTACTTAATAAACTGAATTAATGAATGAAATGTTCAAGGTGTCTGAAGAAATTGTGGTTTGACTGATATATATATATATGTAACACTTTACAATAAGGTTGACATTAGTAACTACATTAGTTAACATGAACTAAACTCTTCTGAAGCATTTATTAATATGAGTTCATGTTAATCTCAACATTTACTAATACATTATAAAATTCAAAGTTGTATCTGTTAATTTTAGTTAATGTACCCGAGTTAACATGAACTAACAATGAACACTTGTATTTTTATTTTTTTAAGTACTGTAACAAATGTATTGCTCATTGTTAACGTTAATGCATTCTCTAACGGGACCTTATTGTAAATCTATTGTTTAAATCTAATGTATTGTTTGCATCACTACAAATCTAAAAAGAACATAAGTTTTGCTTTAAAAAAAATGCAAACATAAATGACACTTGCTTTGATATTTTGTTCTCTAATGCAACGACATGAACACATTTACATGTGCACTGTACATGATCTGCTGTTCAGCACAATATAATAATATTTAGGATGCATTAGTTAGAGTAAATCCATCAGTTCTTACCTGTCATATTCGGCGTTGTCCTTGTCGCAGCGAGCATCTTTATGTTTCTGCCAGTCTTTGCCATGTTTGCAGGTGGTGAGGAGAACCACATCTTCAGCATTATGGATGTGATAAAGCGCATTCCTGGTGTCCGATCCAATCCCAGTCAGATAGCGTTTGCCTTTAAAAACCAGCATATATTTCCTAAACGGGGGGATGGTGTTGTATTTCAAATACCCCCTCTCTCCTCCGGTCCGAGGATGATCTTTGGAGAACAAGGGGATGGAGATGTCAAATTGGGGTCTGAAGTTCTCTGTGCTGATGCTGGCTTTGGCCAACATGGCCTGACCGATATCAAACCCCAGATCCTCTGTGTAATCCGGCCATGTGCCCGAGTACAGGTTAAAGATCAGGTGGTTGCGGCCGTTATTCCACAGGTTCAGGTTCTGGATCTTGGTTTTGAGGTTGTGGACGTACTGAGGCGACAGCTGGTCTCGGTCCAGGGTGTCAAGGTTCAGGACGAAGACGCAAGCCTGTCCCGGGTCCGAAGTGTAGAACCTGGAGCCCTCGATGGAGGACAAGATGTTTTGGTAGCTTTCTGAGATCTTCTCACCTTTCTGCTGAGGGTAGACGTAGACTTTGAAGCCGTTCTTCTTGCACAAGGAGAAGTCGAAGCACGAGTCCATTCTGCACTTGTAAGCTCCGGAGTTGTCATCTCTTTTGTGTCTCGGAGAAGTGCGGACATTGTAGTCCTCGGTTTGGGTCTGATCCCAGGGAATAAAAGCTCGTAGAGGGTCAGAGAAGGGGGGCCAGTGTGGATGGGGGTCATCGCCTCGGTTCGGACTCCTTCTGGAAGCTGGTCCCTGCAGGTAAAAGAGGAGAATGAGACACACACCCGCAGAGGACAGAATTAAATAGCGTTTTTTGGCCTGCATGTGTCCTTAGATCCAGATGGAGCGGCTCGCTGATGAATCCGAAGGTCTCAACTCCTGCTGGACAGCATCTTCCACAGACCTGCAGGGATTTGATGCTCTCGACTTCCACCTTATGATTCCAATCCCAAATCCAGAGCATGTGGGCGACTTAAACTAAACCCCTTTTTGTGGATCTACCTCTCTCCTCTCCGGTGCCTGGATCACATTAGACAGCATCTAAACTACTGTCTGATGACCATCTGAGCTGCTCTGGATCAATGGGAAGCATCAGAAAGTACTTTCGGAGAAGTGCTCTTGAAATCCAGAAATCTGAGAAATTTCCCACGTGATGTGTGTGGGTCAGAAAGACCCTGTCAAAAACTTCCCGAGCGGATAAATCCCCACAAATCCGTGAATTCTCACATGATAAATCATCCTTTTCAATCGCGCAGATGTTGGTTTGAAGTGGGTCGCGAGAACATCACAGACACGCGTTTCTATTCATTGTTACATTCAGAACGCTTTCGCGACGCCGATGATACAATGTTACATTCCAGCGCTTTAATCTGAAGCGTCCAGTTGCGATTGTTACATTGTAGCATTCCAATCCCCTCACGACGGCTGCTGATGTCACGCGCCTCCATACGTCGTGATTGGTTCGCGTCATTTCCGGGCGGACAGACGCTTCTGTAACCCGTTCACGACCACAGTCGACGTGTTTTAAAGCAACAGCAACACATATATCACAGCAAAGATATTTTCAAACCATTTCACAAAAAGAAGTGTGTTAGATTTTGAGATGATAAAACTGTCCAAAATGAATACAATTTAGACACTTTCTGCTTATCAAATGTTAGTGTACACCCTCAAATATGGCTTGCTCTTATTAAATTAAGACTTACTCATAACATATTCATCTAAAAGCAAAACAACATTCTTTCTCAAAACCTATAAAACAAATAAACACATTCTGAAATGTCAAAAGTTCAGTGGCATAACTCACACTGGGGTCAAAAAAGCCACTGAAAGCATAAGAAAATGCCACAAAGTTCTATATTATATCACAAATATCTGACAACATTATAACAATAATTATGACAACATTAATTTTTGGGTGCAGTATTCCTTTAAAGGTACTATTTTATTGCATTGGTGAATTCTGTATTCAGTCCTTTACAATAATAAATCACAGAGTGTTTCTGGAAAACAAGGATGACAGTCGGTTTCAACAGCACAGTAAAGTCATGTTAAATAGTTTAGAGCACTCTGTATTATTTACTTATTTGGGAGAAGCAAGGCTTTATAAATGAATGCTGCTAAATGTTTCTTTGAGTTATTTGTCCAGCTGCGAGGGTCTGAGAGGAGAGGCGTGATTCCTCAGGACAGGAGCAAAGGAGGTATTTGAAACCACATTCCTTGGAAGTTGTGGAGCCGTGTCCGTATTCGGGAGCTGCTACGGGCCAGTGATCAAAGCGGAGGTCTTGCCTCCTCTCCTTTCTGTCTAGCATTCCTTCCATCCTCTCATTCTTTCCTTTGGAGCTAATATTGCAAGTCACATTTTTATTCGCACACCTCTCCCTCTCCCTCATATCTAGAAGCTTGTTTCTGCCACTGAATAAAAAATAAAAAAGGTAATTGCAACTTTTTATCACACAATTCTGACAATTATGAGTTGCAATTCCGACTTTATGACTAGAAATTCCGACTTTATGACTCGCACTTCTGACTTTATGACTAGTAAGTCTGACTTTATAACTTGCAATTCCGACTTTATATCACGCAATTCCGACTTTATATCTCGCAATTCCGACTTTATATCACGCAATTCCGACTGTATATCTCGCAATTCCGACTTTATATCACGCAATTCCGACTGTATATCTCACAATTCCGACTTTATATCTCACAATTTCCGACTTTATATCTTGCAATTCCGACTTTATATCTCGCAATTCTGACTTTATAACTCGCAATTCCGACTTTATATCTTGCAATTCTGACTTTATTACTTGCAATTCCGACTTTATAACTCGCAATTCCGACTTTATATCTCGCAATTCCGACTTTATATCTCACAATTCCGACTGTATATCTCGCAATTCCAACTTTATAACTCACAATTCCGACTTTATATCTCGCAATTCCGACTTTATTACTTGCAATTCCGACTTTATATCTCACAATTCCGACTTTATAACTCGCAATTCCGACTTTATAACTCACAATTCTGACTTTATATCTCACAATTTCCGACTTTATATCTTGCAATTCTGACTTTATAACTTGCAATTCTGACTTTATATCTCACAATTCCGACTTTATAACTCGCAATTCCGACTTTATAACTCACAATTCTGACTTTATATCTCACAATTTCCGACTTTATATCTCACGATTCCGACTTTATAACTCACAATTCTGACTTTATATCTCGCAATTCCGACTTTATAACTCGCAATTCTGACTTTATATCTCACAATTCTGACTTTATATCTCACGATTCCGACTTTATAACTCGCAATTCTGACTTTATATCTCACAATTCTGACTTTATATCTCACGATTCCGACTTTATAACTCACAATTCTGACTTTATATCTCGCAATTCCGACTTTATTACTTGCAATTCCGACATTGTATCTCACAATTCTGACTTTATATCTTGCAATTCCGACTTTATAACTCGCAATTCTGACTTTATATCTCACAATTCTGACTTTATATCTCACGATTCCGACTTTATAACTCACAATTCTGACTTTATATCTCGCAATTCCGACTTTACTACTTGCAATTCCGACTTTGTATCTCGCAATTCCGACTTTATTACTTGCAATTCCGACTTTATATCTCACAATTCTGACTTTATATCTCACGATTCCGACTTTATAACTCACAATTCTGACTTTATATCTCGCAATTCCGACTTTATTACTTGCAATTCCGACTTTGTATCTCGCAATTCCGACTTTATTACTTGCAATTCCGACTTTATATCTCACAATTCTGACTTTATAACTCGCAGTTTCAACTTTATATCTCGCAATTCCGACTTTATGTCTCGTAATTCTGAGAAAAAAGTCAGAAGTGTGAGATAAAAAGTCACAAGTACCTTTTTTATTTTTTATTCAGTAGTGGAAACAAGCTTCCATACCCTGATGTCTTTCCAAAATCCTTAACACTTTCATTCATCTTCGGAACACAAATGAAGATCTTTTTGATGAAATCTGTCCCTCCAGAGACAGGTACATAACTACCACTTTCAAGCACCAGAAAGGTAGTAAAGACATCATTAAAGTAATCCATGTGACTGTCAATGGAGGGACAGAAAGCTCTCAGATTTCAATGAAAAGATCTTAGTTTGTGTTCTGAAGATGAACAAATGGAACAACATGAGGGAGAGTAATTAATGACAGAATTTTCATTTTTGGGTGAAATAACTCTTTAATCTACTGTTATGACATGTTTAATGTAATTAAAAAATTGACACCAGACTTGTGAACTCGATTTAATAGTCAAATTAAGGCTTTGTTTTCAGTCATCAA
Source organism: Ctenopharyngodon idella (assembly GCF_019924925.1). NCBI lineage: Eukaryota > Metazoa > Chordata > Actinopteri > Cypriniformes > Xenocyprididae > Ctenopharyngodon > Ctenopharyngodon idella. The sequence goes on from NC_067235.1 coordinate 35,507,619, forward strand.
TGTCAATCTATATATATATATTTCAGATAAACGTGCCTCTAAAAGAGACATTAAAAGAAATCTGACCTGAAATCACATACTCTCTTGAGTAGGTACTTATTTTGAATAAATAAGTACTTAACGAATTGGACTACTTTTACATTTACATACGTTTAATAAGTGAGACGCGAGATGCGAGACGCAGCGGTCAATTGAGTCCGTCTAGTCTGTGTTTACATAGAAAAACTATGGAAAAATATAGCACCTTGGACAAAGGCACCGCATGCCAGTTTTCAAGTCAATCGCACTGACTGTTGCGTAGCTGTAGCTGTTTTCATGTTTTTTTTCATTTAAAGCGCCACCAAGTGGCCAGTCACCGCATCATGTTTCACACGAGCACAGACTGAGGCCGTACATACGTGTACCAAGTTTGGTGAAATTATCTCATTCCGTTTTAGTAAAAGTGGCCACGCCCACTTTGAACATTTTGGAGTCCCGTCATGGACATGAATCGAAATTTGTACTTTTTTTATATAATTATTGACAACCAGACTCCAGAGAATCTTTTTGCACTGGTTTGGTTCCGATTGGACAAAAAAAACCTAGGACTAGTTCGCAAAAGAAGGTTTTTCAAAAAATCCAAAATTCCCAGAAAATTTCACCAGGGCGACGATCAAATCCGGGGCACTTTTAGAGCAGAATGCTGATCTATGAAAATCCTAACAATTACGACAGGGATTCAGCGCTTGAACCCATAATTATCTAGTGGAACCATGAGTGGAACGGCCCATAATGAGACAATTCTAGAAAAGTTTTTTATTCAGATAGTCAAAACTGTTTGCATGTAACTAATTTTAGCTCCACATTTTAAATAGTCTGATTATGTGATGACAAATCTAGAAGCAGCTAAATGATATCTCTGCTATCTGTACATACACAAACACAAGTTGGAACGCTTTCGCACAGTTTCCCCTCCAGGAATATCAAGCAGTTCATTGAGTTAATTTCCGTTTGCTAACTGAGAACATTCAATTGGCATAGAGTTTATTGTAAATTGAGTATTAGTGTGAACCATAAAAGGTTCATGTCAGCTTTAATTTATACTTTCCTGGATCAATTATCAAGCCGAAACATGCAGCGCTCTGATCTCCAGCAGATATATGGAGAAACCGCAGGAGTAATGAAACAAACGGCTCATCGGTTGACAAGTTGCTTAAGGTCTGATAATATTGCTGGAGGAACACAGCTGACAACTACTTCATCAAATATTCTTTGACTTGCAGTGAAAGAGACTGTTATTAATAATACAACAAATGAGCCAGAACGAAAATAAATGTCAGGCTCATGGGATGGTTGCTATGATTCAATATGAGTAAACATTACATCATATACTTCACCTGATTGTTCAGACAAGGAGTGAAACAGGCTACTGGAATATATAATAAAAGTTGATGCAACCTACATCTTTTATTCTCCCATGAATCAGTGGTATAGTTTTTTATGCTTCATTTTTTCATCTATTAGGGGTGTAACGGTACATGCTTTTGTCCCGAACCATCAAGGTACGAACGTCACAGTTCGGTGCATACAGTCAGATGATGAACACAGTCACAGTCGATCCACACTCCAATCCAGAAGGGGGCGCATGCGGTAATGCAACATTGTTTGCTAACCGCCACAACAGTAAAAAGCACAGAAGAAGAAGAACAGACGATCTATGCATAGATATATATACATGTAATCTCTGAACCGGTGTTGAGACAGCTTGAGAATAATATCTCATGTAGCGTTACATTTACCTCAGGCAAGTCATTTAGTGTCCACAGCATGTTAGTTCACTAGAGAAATGAACTCTAGAGGGGAACATATGCACTATATCAGTTTATATATTCATTATATTTACTTTACCTGTTGGTAATGTCTTAATTGTTTAATATATGCTTAAATAAATTTCTCATGAAAACAAGTTATGACAGTAACAGTATGCATATTTGTTGAGTAAAATATTTTATTTTAACTTGATTGAGCTTTCACTGAGCTCACTGCATGCAATTCATTCTGGGATTGCATTTGATGCTTTAAAATGCTGTTTACATAGTCAACTCAATCGGTTTGGTGACAGGACAACAAGGAAATACATCAACACTGAAGAAAATGGGCTTGTGAAAGCGTTTCACAGTGGTTACTGATATTTATGGAGTGATGAAGAGTTTGCATTGACGTTCCAACTGCTTGACAAAGAGGCAAATCTGATGTGAAAATTTGCCAAAACACTTCGCTTGAGTTGACATTCATATTCAGCGGCTGTTGAACTAGGGATGTTTACATTTCGTTTTCAACCCAATGTTCAACCCATTGCGAAAGTGCATTACATGCTGCCATGAGCACATCAAAACACTGAAACGAGATACAATTAACAAGCAACCACCTGCAACAATATATACTGCGCTGTGTGAACAGTCCGGCCTAGATATGAATGACTACATAAGCATATGGACAGATGTAAAGACAACGTGCCTTTGTGTTATAATCCTCGGAGATCTGGGATGGTGTAGATCTTTCCGTAGATAAAATCTGTGGCAGATTCATTTGCGAAGCCATCCGTCAGTACGGAGGTTTAATTGATGCAGAAATAATCTGACTGTCAAAGGCATGTTAATACCATCTTATATGACAGTGTTGGGAGAATAGCATCATATCAACAGCGCCGGATTCCTAAAGGCTTCGTCTAATCTCTCTGTACTGAGGTTGCAGAATGAACAGGCTGATACACGTACGACTCCATCCGATAGGATCTGAATTTAGTGTCTGTTTGACGTGGTAAAAACTGTCAACTTTCTGAGGAATGGCAGGAACTATTTTCAATAGTTGCCTATAAACATTAACTCTAACACATTTCTAAGGCCTTTACATGATCTCACACAATCTACTATCAATCGCCTGATTGATAGTTTAGACTTTTTAGTAAGCTTTAGTGGGCCTTTTTGTATAATTGTACAAACAGCTTGTGCTTCACGTGTCTTTGCTGTGAAATCTTGATTATTATAAAATAATTGTAAGAATAACTTTTGTATATTGTTAGTTATACACATTTTTTTTTGTTTAGATCTTGCCTAAAGGTTCAATGAACAGTAAATAAAGGTTCAATAAAAGCAGTATTTTTACTGTTTATGAAGAAAATGTAGTATTGCTCATGTAAAATTTTGGGGGCCTGAAAACACAAACTTTTGAAAACGGGTTTTAAAGTGCAAGTTTTTGAACACATTGCTGTTATCATTTCCATGTAAACTACAAAAATGAGCACACATATTACATGTTCAATCTACAGGCGTGTAGTGTTTCTTTACAAAGTGACATCGCCATCTACTGGCCTGGCAGTAGAATACAGCATTTTTACTCGTTTTGGAGGATCCGTGTGAATGGGGATCGTTTTGACAATGTTGTCGTCTGTACACGGAAAGCCTTTCCATGTATATTACATTGTCGTCGTGTAAACGTACCCTTAGTTTATTTACAAAAACAAAGACTAAAGGCCTGTTCACACCAAGAACAAAAACTATAGAGATAACAATCAAACAAAAATCGTTCTAAAGTGCCCACACAACAGCTATAACAATAACGATATAGAGAAACGATATAGTTGGGATCACTTTCACAATTAGATGGAACTGGAATAAATACTTTGACTGTTGCAATCCCAATCGGACTTATGATAGCTGCCTGAATCATAATCATGCACCGTTCGCTGTCGGCCAGAGGAGAACTGTCCCCCCGACTGAGCCTGGTTTCTCCCAAGGTTTTTTTCTCCATTTTAACACCTGTTTGCCACCTGATGTCACCTGTTGGAGTTTGGGTTCCTTGCCGCCGTCGCCTTTGGCTTGCTTAGTTGGGGACACTTGATATTCAACAATGTTTCTGGCCTGCATTGACACCATTGTATGCGAACTGAACTGAGCTGGATGATGATAATAATAATAATAATAATATTGTTTCTTACAATGGAATGAATCAATACTGAATTTACTGAAGCTGGACAATGACACCATTTTCTTTAAGAGCTGCTGTGCAGCCAAAATTATATACCAGTTATCACTGTAAAGCTGCTTTGACACAATCTGCATTGTAAAAGCGCTGTATAAATAAAGGTGACTTGACTTGACTTTCAGAATGATTTTGTCCAGCTGTTGCACGATAAAACACCGACAGCCAATCAGAATCCATTCTAATTTAAGCGCTCGCGCATTTAAAATGGCAGACGACATTGCGGAGAAGTTAATCGCAGAGGTCCAGAAAAAGGCATCACTTTTTGACAAGTCAAACCCCCTTTTCAAGAACACTTTAAAGAAAATGGATATATGGAAAACAATCGGTTATACCCTCGAAATAAATGGTGGGAAGTATTAACGATGAGATCATTAAGCCAGGCTAGCAAACAGTGTAACATAAAATTACCTCAGGTATCCAGCGCTAGTTTCGACAACGTTGTCTAACTTCCTTTGAAGGTGCATTTAAAGAGACTAGCCATTTTTTTTCCACTATATTGACTTCATCAGCTAAATTCACTGTTAGATCGATTACACTAGCTATTCACTCCAAACATAGCATGCTGAGGACATCTGCTGGTTAAAGCTGTGTAAATGCAACAAGAACTGCAAAAACATGTTGTACACACTTTGAAAACTGCAGCGCGTGAGATTAGAATAAACAGACATTATTGTTTGTTGGTGTGGACGCAAATTATGTTATCATTAGTTATCTTTATAGATATCGTTCTTGGAGTGAATGGGCCTTAAGAAAGCAATCCAGAAGGCAGGAATCAACATAACAGCTTCACTAAAGCAAAGACAACACAAAACAGGAGGAGAATTAAACTGAGAGCTTAAATACACAGGCGAAAACAAACTGAACAAGAAACAGGTGCACAAAACAATCAGTAAAAATAGCAACAAACAAGGGCATAATCAGTAGGGCTCCAGTTTTAGACACACTCGTAAACTTCCCTAAGCACTTCACCTCGGGGGAATCCCCTCTGCCATTTTGAAGTGCGTTCAACTTCGTCAAGTGGGCGAGGGAAGTGTATTTGGACAGAAGCTCAACCCCTTTTGACCGAGGGAGCGAGTCGACTCAACATGTACACTTCAAGCATTCATAGACCACGATGCAACACAATTGTGACTTCACAACGGATCGCGTTTAATTCCATTGTGGATTCCAGTGATCAAGGGTTTAATGCGTTCCATTTAAACACATTGCAAGGGTTCCGCCAGTAGTGGGCGCTCATTCAACGTAAGCGATGACATACATCTGAGTGAACGAGACGGAGGGAAGTTAGCGAGGGAAGGACATAAAAAATGGACTTAAATACAGCCTAGGAAACAGAAAAGAAGTGGGAATATTGGGAACAAAGGAAGCAGGGATAGAACACAGGGAAACAATGAAATACAAACTAAAAGTCCATAAAACAGAACATGATCGTTACACATTAAGACACGTGATTTGAGTAACACTGTAAAGTTTAATGTTTAGGGTTTGTTTGAATCACTTGACTTAGCATACAAACGACAGACCTTTTGTGAAATGTCAATAAAAATCTGTTGAATTCAACATAAATAATATTGTTTTGAAATGTTCCTTCCCTAAAAATATAAAAGAACTGTTTTCAGGCCTGTGGTCTGACGGCAGGCCATGGAGACCATTTATATGCAAATACATCTGCCAGTTTCAATGTGTTCACATAATAAAAGACCGACGTTTGATCAAGGCGGATTTTAGATCAGAGTGTTGAGGTCTTTTCATCTGACACTCACCTATAAATGCTCAGAACCTCCTTTCTGCATTTTCATCAGGTTTCTTACGCTTTGAGCTTCATTTTGAGCTTGCTGAGATTTACACATTTATCTGCATCTGAGACGCGTGCGGCTGCATCTTTACACATGGAAATAAATCATGATGATGCATGATGTTTACAAGGTTTAATGTGCTCTCTTTAATCTCTCAGTGTTTCTCATGGAGCAAATGGACTTTTGCTTAAGTTTCCTTAATCTTATATTACACCATTGTATGAAATACTACACCATTACCCGGTCAGATATTTCATATTCGTCCCTGGCAACACTGTACGGGCAAAGAAAACAAATTATAATCCACAATTCCAGTGCTCCATCAAAATGCCTCGTGATGGGCTGTTTGTGGAGAAATGTGATTCTAAGCAAAAACCTTGAATGTTTAATGTCAGTTTTGATAATGCGACGTTTCAGGTTTCAAATCATGTCAGTTTTTTATTTTACAAAATTGAAATATTAAAGCACAAAGCTATGGAAGCCCATTTCTGTCACTTAAGAAAAAAAAATCATGCTCTGGTAATTCATAATTATACATACTATGAACTAAAACTTGAAAATATGACATACTAAGTAAAAAAATATGACTTTAAAAGCCAATTATGAGATAAAAAGTCAAAATTCTGATATTAAAAATTAAAATAATGGTTTAAAAAGTCAAAATTATGACAAAAAGTAAAAATTATGAAATGGTTATGAGATGAAAAGTGGAAATTATGATTTTAAATGTAATAATTATGAAATAAAAACTCAAAAATCTGAGATTAAAAAGTCAAAATCATGACTTAAATCGAAATTATGACAAAAAGTCAAAATTATCACATACTAAGTCATAATTATGAGATGAAAAGTCGAAATTATGACTTTAAAAGTCAATTATGAGAATAAAAGTTGAAATTCTGCGATTAAAAATCAAAATTATGATTTGTCAAAATTATGACATACTAAGTCATAATTATGAGATGAAAAGTCGAAATTATGACTTTGAAAGTCAATTATGAGAAAACAATTTCAAAATTCTGAAGTTAAAATAAAGTTATGACAAACATTTGAAATCATGACTTAAAAGTCATAATTATGAGATAAAGTCAAAATGATGGGATTAAAAAGTCAAAAAATTGAAATTATGATAAAAAGTCGAAATTATGGCAGTCATAATAATTATGAGATGAAAAGACGAAATTCTGAGATCAAAACATCGTCAGAGATTTTACACTTCAGTGCTGGAAAGGCAGACCGCATGTCATGGTGATATCTTCCATCTTTTTAAATATGAGACTGTGAACCCTAGGTGGCTCTCACATTTTTCAATTGAACCTGAGCATGTGTGGAATATCAATTGGATAAAAGGAATCAATTCACTGGGAGGTTTAATTTGCACATTTTGATTAGTCCCATTTCTCAGAGCTGTTCCCAATGAATACAAACTGTGTCTGATATACTATGCAATGCCATCACCTTTTCTCATTACCATGCCAAACAGACATTAGAGGAGGGCAAGTGGATCGTACACGCAGACCTGAGGGTTTTGTTAACGCTGAGACACACCAAAGGCCCTTTTGGGCAAACACTTCACACTGCGGCAATCTTGCTCCGACTCAGCTGTGTCCCAAAAACACTCATTTCTTAAAGTGTGTTTCTAAGCTTACATACACTGTCTCAAGGCAAATAAATTTACATTTATGACTATGCCATGTCACATTTACAGTATTTCAATAAAGCATTGCATTTCTAATGTGACACAGTGCCTTCCATGGTGAAATCTAAAAATGTTTCCATCATGCCTCAGTGAGATCTAAATTCATTTAGTCTCAGTATCAAAGGCGCAGTAGATCAATGGCAGAGAATAGCTTCGGGTCTGTGTGGAAAACGCCCCTTAATCACCTCTCGCAGTTTAAATCAACTTGCCACTATGAAAGAGTCTCAGGCCTTTAATGACTAGCCTTTGGTAACTGAGTCAACTCCTTCTTAATAGAAACCAATCAAAGCCTGCAGCAAAATACAGGCAAGGAGTGAAATCAATTATTCTTGACTGCACATTGATCAGGTGAAATATAGTTTGAGGGTCATGTTTATATGTTGATGATGAGAATAGACTAATGATACTCCATCAGACGCATTAAAAAGCATGATATTTCAATTTGATCCATCCAACAACAGTGTAAAGTCTTCACTTATTTAATAATGGTGACCAGTATAGGAGCTAAGTGAACATTTTTCTTTCTTGGGTTAGAGTTATTATGAACAGTCAAATTCCTAAATTCCTTAATTCTCTACCGTCCTTTTTAATATTAAACATATGTAACCAATGTTCTTAGGTAAATCAGACATGATATCATGTAGTTCAGTTGATGCTCTAATATTTTAACACAATTAATTGAAAATAGAATAAGACATTTCTTTTAAAATTAAAAAAACTTCACCTGATGGTATTAAATGACGAAGTTGACACATACTGACGGAGTTGACACATACTGAGGGAGTTGACACATAATGAGGGAGTTGACACATAATGACGGAGCTGACACATACTGATGGAGTTGACACATAATGAGGGAGTTGACAAATACTGATGGAGTTGACAAATACTGATGGAGTTGGCACATAATGACGGAGCTGACACATACTGACGGAGTTGACACATAATGAGGGAGTTGACACATACTGACGGAGTTGACAAATACTGATGGAGTTGGCACATAATGACGGAGTTGACACATACTGACGGAGTTGACACATAATGACAGAGTTGACACATACTGATGGAGTTGACAAATACTGACAGAGTTGACACATAATGAGGGAGTTGACACATACTGACGGAGTTGACAAATACTGATGGAGTTGGCACATTATGACGGAGTTGACACATACTGACGGAGTTGACAAATACTGACGGAGTTGACACATAATGAGGGAGTTGACAAATACTGACGGAGTTGACAAATACTGTCAGAGTTGACAAATAATGATGGAGTTGACATAACGATGGAGTTGACAAATTCTGACGGAGTTGACACATAATGACAGAGTTGACAAATACTGACGGAGTTTGACACATAATGACGGAGTTGACAAATACTGACGGAGTTGACACATAATGACGGAGTTGACAAATACTGATGGAGTTGGCACATAATGACTGAGCTGACACATAATGACAGAGTTGACAAATACTGACGGAGTTGACACATAATGACGGAGTTGACAAATACTGACGGAGTTGACAAATACTGACGGAGTTGACAAATACTGACAGAATTGACAAATAATGACGGAGTTGACAAATACTGACGGAGTTGACTCATAATGACGGAGTTGACAAATACTTACGGAGTTGACACATAATGACAGAGTTGACAAAGGTCCAGCTGGGGCCAAATATACAGTATATAGAATCATGAAACAACATGAGAAGAAATCCCCATATGCAAAAACATATTAAATCAAATTATATAGACTTTTTGAGAGCACTTGTCAACCATCAGACATAAAACCTGACAGAGTTGACGTCTGACAGAGCTGACAAAATTGAATTTTTTCTACCTTAAACATGTTGTACAGTAAAATTTATTATTTTTTCCCTCAGTTGTAGCTGCCTTAATAAACATATCAAAAATGCCAATATTTATCCCACAACTATTTACAGAAACTATTACACCGGGATGACGGAGTTGACATGTTAAAGCTGTGACTGCATTATTTGTATGAAATATAAAAAACTATAAAACTTCCAGGACTATGTGTCCTACTGTGAGATCCACAATGAGCAGGAAATAGTGCTCCTCAGGGTTAAAGATGACCATGACATTGAGGCCATTTTTTTATGAAAAATATAATTCAAGACTGTATTGTTTGATATATTACAGATATCCGCCTTTAAATTTAAATGTATATTTTTGAATTTGTTGCATTTTTAAACACTTTGTTTAGCAATTTTACATGCTGAGGACAGGCTAAATTACATGTATTTTCAAGTATAGAGCAGGTATTTAAAATAATACTTACAAAATTATTTAAAAATAAGAGCAACGAATGTCCTGAGTATCCAGATTTACTTTAGATGTATCTTTTTAACTATTTTTATTTTGATGAATTTATTTATTTTTAACATAAGGAGGGCTTTTGTGTGTAGGACATGTTTTGTCCCTTATCTTATACTCTGTTCGTTTAACATTTACGTATTTTGCAGACGCTCCAAAGCATTCAACTACAGTACATTCAAATGTAGCCTACATATATTCATCTACACACACACACACACACACACACACACACACACACACACACACACACACACAAAGAGACTGTATACATATAAGAACCGTCGATTCATTCGACTTCCTGTAGCTCATTGTTGTAACCCCGAATTCGTTTAGTAACACAACACCGCCCTCTGCCAACCGCACAGCGCGCTGTCATTGGGCTCCACGACAGCCACTTCCTGCCAATCACCAGCCAAGCCCCTCCTACCGGCATCCTCCCATGCAGCCCCTTCCTGTCAATCACCAGCCAAGCGCCTCCCACCTCCAAATTTTGACTGTAAACATCCCGCCGAGAGCGCGCGCCATCTTTGTCGGATTCAATGAGAGGAAACGGTTGCTAACTTCTCTCCGCAGGAGGGGAGAGAATAGCCTAGCCGCGATCAACACGGATAAGATATTTTGAATGGTAACGTTACGTTCTTGAAAATGTGTATTATTGCGGATTAATGTGCTTGTGGAGTCCAATATACGAGCGGGAGAATTTAATTTGACGCTTGCGTGCTGTTGCTAATCAACAGTTGGCTAATGCTAATTGCTAACGATAGCTTGAGAATAACTTGGCTTTGCAAGCTTTATTAAAATATAAATACAATCGCTTTGTAATTTTTAGTCGTTATATGTGACCAAGAAAAATAAATTATATAATTTGTAATTTTAAAAGCGATTATGGGTTATTTTAAAGCCAAGTAGCTCAGCTTGCTAATCAACAACTTAGCCAAACGCTTGTGTGGAAATTTACGCAACTGTTTTGCATCGTTAATAAATGCATTTTTCTATATTTTCCGTCTATTAGAGCTTTTTGGAATATTTGAATGGGATTATGCGGCGTTTTGGAGCAGTGGAGTTGTGTTTTAGCTCGCTTTCTTCAGGTTTTAATGTTGGTGTAAAGGCGGGCAATGCTTTAAATGCTATTTATGTAATCTAATCAATAACTTAGACTAAGAACAACAAGTATAAACCTGTATTTTTATTGTCTTGCCTAAGATTTTTTTTCACTGGCTGGTTGTAGATTACTCTGAATTAGAAATCATTCTGGTTACCTTTACATAACATTTGTTGCATGTTCACTTCCATGGGTTTTGAGACTTTATTGTAGTCTGATTTTGAATGAGTACTCTTGTCTCCTTCCAGGTGTAGCAGAAAGCTCTCAGAGCTTTGACCAGACACCAGGGCAATGTTTTACGCCCACTTCGTCCTCAGTAAACGTGGGCCGCTGGCCAAGATCTGGCTGGCGGCCCATTGGGACAAAAAACTGACCAAAGCACACGTCTTTGAATGCAACCTGGAAAGCAGCGTGGAAAGCATCATTTCACCAAAGGTGCGTCTTTAGCCCTGCTTGTTGTTTGCTTTTGAATGGTGTGTGTTCATGCATATGGTAATTCTGTTTTTGTTACACTTCTAAATAGGTGAAAATGGCTCTGCGTACATCTGGCCATCTTCTCCTGGGCGTGGTGAGGATCTACCACAGAAAAGCCAAATATCTTCTGGCTGATTGTAATGAAGCCTTCATCAAGATCAAAATGGCTTTCCGCCCAGGTATTGAATCTAGAATCATTCATTTCAAAGCCACCTGGGTTTGCCTGTCTGTAATTTACCATAATGCACTGTGTGTTTTCAGGTGTCGTTGATCTGCCGGAAGACAACCGTGAGGCTGCATACAATGCCATCACTTTACCAGAGGAGTTCCACGATTTTGACCAGCCTCTTCCTGATCTGGAGTAAGAGACACTTGCTGTCATCTTTTTACACTTATTCAGTCTGCATTAAAGGAATAGTTCATCCAAAAATGAAAATTTATCCCATAATGTACACAATCCTAGGTGTATACGACTTTCCTCTTTCAGCCTGAAACAATTATTGTTAGTTATATTTAGTGCTGTCAAAAATAAATTACTCCTCCTGAATGTGAATTTATAAATTCTGTTTGTTTTTCAGTGATATAGATGTAGCGCAGCAGTTTACCCTGAACCAGAGTCGTGTTGAGGAGATCACCATGAGGGAGGAAGTAGGAAACATCAGCCTCATGCCCGACAATGACTTTGGTAAAATCTCATATGCTGCTGTTCACATTTGAGTCATGAGTTTCATGTACTCCATAACTTAATGCTCGTAATGTCATATCAGGTGACTTTGGCATGGATGATCGTGAGATGATGAGAGAGGAGAATGCTTTTGAGGTGGACATCATCCACGGATCCTCTGCCACCACCCTGCTTCTGGAAGCGGAGCCTGGTCCCGCTCACCTCCCGGACAAACCCACTAACCTCGACTACGACGACTTTGGGGATAACCTGGAGAACAGCGATGGTGGAATTCTGAGTGAGTTCTAGTTGATTTGACCTGTGTGATGGTCATGTGATGATAACGTGATGCTGAACTCGGTGTTTGTGCTCAATTTCAGTGGATAAGATTCTGAGCAATGAAGATGGTGGTGGTATATTTGATGATCCTCCAGCTATCACTGACAGCGTGATGATGCCTCAAGACCATGGCGACGATGAAGACGACTTTGATAATTTTTCTCGTGAGTAAATCCTAGAAACTTTTTTAGCTATTGCTTGCCTATATTAACCTTATTGTGCAACTCAGAATGTGTGTGAACTTCTGATTCATTATTTGTTATAGTAAATAACAAAATGCAGTAAATGGTTAAATAATTTGCTCTACAAACAAGTGTTTATAATTACAATATAAGTAACATTTTTCAGTATTAAGCAGCATAACGGACAGTTTTTGTACAGATAAAATAACTGGAAGCGGATGAGACATTCAAGTCACAAACCACATTGCTATTACTTTAAAAATAAATTGAATAAAATAACTAACAAATGTGGAAAATAGAGAACCTATTTTTTACTATTTGAATTTTGCTTGCCACTTAAAGGGATAGTTCACCCAAAAATGAAAATTATCCCATGATTTACTCACCCTCAAGCCATCCTGGGTGTATATGACTATCTTCTTTCAGACGAACACAATCGGATATATGTTAAATAATATCCTGGCTCTTCCAAGCATTGTAATGGGAGTGAATGGGTGGCGTGATTTTGAAGCCCAAAAAAAGTGCATCCGTCCATCATAAAAGTAATCCATACGACTCCAGGGGGTTAATAAAGGCCTTCTGAAGTGAAGCGATGGGCTTTTGTGAGAAAAATATCCATATTTATAACTTTATAAATGGCAAAGAACTAGCTTCTGGCAAACAACCCATCCCTTTAATCAATTTTTCCCAGAAATTTATAATTTTACCTGTTCTGAAAAATGTTTTTGTATTCAAGTAAAACATTGTAAAATATTTCTTGATATGTGAGTGACTTAATTCTAAATTTTCAAACACATTTTATTCTAGGTAATAAAGTATTAGATTTCAATTTAATTTAAGGTTATACGGTTATACAATTAAATACTGAGATATAGTACTTAAAATGTACTTCGTATAGGATTAGGGTTCAGAATTGCTTTAGTAGACACTGTAAAATAATGTCAACAAATATTTTCTTGGGGTTCCCATTTAAAAACTTATAGCTTGCCATGTCAATATTTTTTGATGTTTAAAAATGTAAATCTTGAGGATCATGAGGGTATACAGGGATCCTTTCTACTAGGGCTGTGTATTGCCAAGAATCTGACGATACATATCACGATACAGGGGTTACGATACGATATTTTGTGATATATTGCGATACTGTAAGAAAGGCGATATATTGCGATTTTTTTTTTTTTTTTTTTTTTGTTTTTTTTTTTTTTTTTTTTTTTGGGGATGTAATTTTAGAAAAAACGGTCATAAAGAACACACCACCATATGCATAAAATCTTACAAACAACTTTATTTTATTTAATCAATACAGCATCATTTGCATTTATATCACTAATCAGTATTTTGTGCATTCTAAGGGAAAATAGTAAAGTGACTGCAGGATTCTTCAGGTGTATATGTTTTAAAGGTTCACAGTATAACAGTTTTTAATTTCTAAACTATTAAACAAATAGTGCATAGTCCATTTCATGACTGAATGTCTGTTTTATATTTAATACTGTAAAGCTGCTTGCTTTAACGCAGTCTAATGTGTAAAGTGCTATTTAAATAAACGTGCCTTCACTGAAGTGCTGAGCTGATGCAAACACATCCACATCACTATGATCAGATGATTTCTTTATGCTGCCACCGCTGTCATTGTTTTTGTTTATTTTCTCACTGAGAGGAAAACGTGCAGTACATACTACATATTCTATCGAACGCCTCTCTCAACAGCGCGGATGGCGTCGGGATATTAAGTGAGCTCTCGGATTTAATGCTTTTCCCGAGTTTTGGATTTTAACATGGCCTATTTTGCAAACAACTGACTCTTGTCGATCTCCTTAGGTGGGTTCTTTATACTTGAAGACAAAATGAGTCCACACACTTCAGCTCTGTATGTAATAATTCTATCATCTTGTGAGCTGGGTTTGCTAATGCTAACGCAGTTTACGTTCTGAGATAACGCTGACATCTAGAGGTTGGGTTTTATACAGTCTGTGGTTTAAACCGAACACAAAGCCACGAATCTTGGATGTAAATAAATAAATATCCATACAGTGTTTTTGAGAATCAATACAAACGTAATGTCGCGATATTCATGTATATCGATATTTTCTTACACCACTACTTTTTATGATGTGATATTTCTTGTTTCAAATGCCAAGTCAAAATCCGTAGGAATTGCATTTTTGAACTGTATGTATGAGCATGAAGCCATTGACCCTTATGACACTTCTGTATTATTTCAGCGCCTGGCGGTCCTGACAGTCCAGAATCTGGCCCAGTGGAGCCTCTTCCCAACACCACAGACCAGACAGAGCAGACCACTCTGGTGCCCAATGAAGACGAAGCTTTCGCTCTTGAGCCCATCGACATTACTGGTACAAAATGAATGATAAATTCACATTTAAAAGGGTGGTTCACTGTTTTTTTTTTTTTCTAGGCTTGATTGTGTTTATGGGGCGCAGTTTAACATGTCTTAATGCTTCGCCGTGTTTTTCATATATTTTACCTTTATTCTACACAGCTTTTTCCCTTCTCCTAAAAACGCTCTGTTGAGTTCCTGGTTCTATCAAGCCCCTCCCTCAGAAATACGCAATGGATTGAGATTGGTTAGCTGTCCCTGTGTATTGTAATTCGCTGTCTGGAATACGTTGTCACGATTCACGTTGTCCGGAAACGCCACGCCCCTTACCATTACGGGCAAACGTCGCATGTCCAGTCTTTGCTTCGGTGGAAATGTAAATAATGGCGTCAATATTGCCGTATCAATTTGAGCCCGAATCAGACCCAGATAGCAGTAATGATGAAGAGGGTCAAGCAGAACCTCTGCAAGCACGGCTTTTAATGGACGTTTATGAATGTTAAGTATTTTTGTTTGTATTTGTGTCAAAGTGTTTAGATATGCTGTCACTTGTAAATGTTAAAAATGTTAAAATATTAAAAAAATAAAACATACTTACAGGGCCCATAAACAGCAGCTTCTGCTTTTGAAGTGGGAACTGCTTCATCTTTCAGTAATAGCCTTTGTGTAAATCCAGCATTGAACTTGTGTAGATTCTGGAAGCTGTCTTCTGTAAAATGTGCAGCACAGACAGCTAAATTAGCATTATAATTGTCAGGAACAGAATTAAACATAAATTTTAAACATTGTTCACGAAGTCCAGCTTCTCTAGGAAGAAGACTTGTATGCACGCGACATGGCCTCGCCTACTTTGTTGTGTGTTCCCGGGGGCAGGGTTTATGTTAATTGCAGGGTTTATGATGTCACCAACCCGGGAAGAAGCTCGTTGTAGTCCAAACCGGTCGTAATTGTAGACATTAAACTGCCATAACTTTAAAAGACAATATCTCTGTTTGCATTGAACTTTCAGCGCTGTAACTTTGCAGATACTGTTCATGCTCAAGCAGCAACATTACACACTAACTAAAGTTAAAAAAGTGAAATCGCAATGAACCACCCCTTTAAATCTTAGCCTAATAGCTTGTTTACACAATCAATATTAATTGTGAATGTCCTCAGTGAAAGAAACCAAGGCTAAGAGAAAGAGGAAGCTCATCGTCGACAGCCTGAAGGAGTTGGACAGCAAGACTATCCGTGCCCAGTTGAGCGATTACTCCGATATCGTCACCACACTGGATTTGGCTCCTCCTACTAAGAAGCTGATGATGTGGAAGGAGACTGGAGGTGTGGAGAAGCTGTTCTCATTGCCTGCTCAGCCCCTCTGGAACGGACGTCTGCTGAAGGTGATGGGTCGATCCTACATCACTTTAACATCAGTAATGCTAAAGCCCAGGGCTGAAATCATAGGAAATGTGTCTGTTGTAGATGTTTACTCGCTGCTTGACTCCACTGGTGCCTGATGACCTGAGGAAGAGGAGGAAGGGAGGGGAGGCCGACAGCCTGGAGGACTTCCTGAAGGAGCTGGAGAACCCAGAAGTGCCCAGAGAGGAGGCGCTGGGTCACAGGAGTGATGTGATTGGTAAGTGTGGTACAAAAACACAACTACTGTAGAAAAGAATTGGAAATTAAAATATCCTTCCTTTTAAATTTTATGATGGTGTTCTCTCGCACCAGCATGATCATATTTGGGAGTCAGTGGCATGTGAAAGATTGAAGGCTCAACACATTTGTGTAATAGTCATTTAAAAGCATTGAGTGAACGAGTTTGTGCCCTACAGATCAGACCATCATGGAGGAGCCCAGTATGCTGCAGGCGTCCTCTGTGGAGGGCAGCAGAACCGCTCTTGACGAGTCCATGATGCCGCCTCCGTCTCGCCAGCGTGGAGTGAAGCGCAAATCGCTTGAGAACGAAGCAGTGTTGCCTGTAAGTCAACCAGATAATCATGCTTGCTAGTAAAGGTTTTGAAACTGAGCGTAACGGTGCGCAATTGTCATTTCAGCAAATGGCAGTGTTGGATCAGACGCTTCAGCCCGTGGATCAGTCGGTCCTTTCCCATCAGCTCGACATGCCCCAGGTGGATCTTCCTCCTGAGGACATCAGCAACCTCTCTAGACTGGTGCCAGAGTTCGACCTGTTAGATGACAAGAACAAGGAGAAGGACAAGGACGACAGCGACGAAGAGGTGAGGCATTCGGTATTTATAGGCGGAAGAAAATGTCTAATTTTGACAGTGGTTGGAACTGCATAATTCTGGGTAAATTGAGAATTACATCTAGTTTACTAGAGGTTCTGACAAAATGTTAATGGCTGCAGTCTATTTAGGATTTTTTTTTCTATTGTTTTGAGTGAATGATTCAATGACTCACTCATAAAGACTTCACTTCATTACTGGATGAATCAGTGTTTTTGAACAAATCTTTTGAGTGAATGATTCAGTGACTCACTCGTAAAGACATTAGACTTGTTCGAGATGCATCGGCGCTGTGCAGGCTGATCGGCGTATGACATCAAAGTACCACGAGAGGGATTGGAGAGCAAACGACACGTTATGCTTTTGAATCGCTCTCGCAGTGTTTTGATGTGAAATGCAGATTCATCCAGTAATGAAACAAGTGACATTATGAGTGAGTCATTGAATCATTGATTCAAGAGATTTGTTTTTGAAATGCAGATTCATCCAGTAATGAAACAAGTGACATTATGAGTAATAAAACATGGAAAGTCTTTACAAGTGAGTCATTGAATCATTCATTCAAGAGATTTGTTCAAAAATGCTGATTCATCCAGTAA
The DNA here is from genome assembly GCF_019924925.1 of Ctenopharyngodon idella. Lineage (NCBI taxonomy): Eukaryota > Metazoa > Chordata > Actinopteri > Cypriniformes > Xenocyprididae > Ctenopharyngodon > Ctenopharyngodon idella. Next base: position 35,525,416 of record NC_067235.1, read on the forward strand.
TAAAACATGGAAAGTCTTTACAAGTGAGTCATTGAATCATTCATTCAAGAGATTTGTTCAAAAATGCAGATTCATTCTATAATAAAACATGTAAAGTGCTTATGAGTGAGTCATTGAATCATTTGTTAAAGACATTAATTCAAAAATGCTGATTCACCCAGTAATAAAGCAAGTGAAGTCTTCATTTCAAGATATTCGTTCAAAAAGAATACAACTCACTTTTGAATCGTTCTTGTGGTACTTGTCATCGGTCTCTGCAGCGCTGATGCATCTCGAACAAACCTAAAGACTTTACTTGTTTTATTACTGGATGAATCAGCTTTTTTTTTTTTTTTTAACAAATCTCTTGAATGAATGATTCAATGACTCACTTATAAAGACTTAACGTTTCATTACTGGATGAATCGGTGTTTTTAAAACAAATCTCTTGAATGAATGATTCAGTGACTCACTCATAAAGATGTCACTTGTTTAATTTCTGGATGAATCTACGTTTCTGAATGAATCTCTTGAGTAAATGATTCAATGACAAATACATGGTTTTAACAGTCACATGTCACCACCTACTGGTGTAATGATAAAATCTTTATCTGAAACGTGATTTACTCTGTTTTGATCTGTGTCCAAACTGTAAACTTTTATCTCAGTACGAGATTGCGATCTTTTAACGATGCAGCTCCAACGTTGGTGTTGCTGATAATTGTTCAATTTATTTTAAACAACAGGGCGAAGAGGGACAAGGAGGAGACCAGGACCAAGAGGAGAGAAGGTGGAACAAGAGAACTCAGCAGATGCTTCACGGCCTTCAGGTTTGTATTTGGACCATATATGTTCCCGCATGACCTGAGAAAGCTGTTCAAAACATAATTTTCTTCTGTGCTTTGACAGCGTGTGGTGGCTAAAACCGGAGCCCAGTCTATCAGCCTGCTCGAGCTGTGCAGAAACAACAACAAGAAACAGGCTGCGGCCAAGTTTTACAGCTTCCTGGTGCTGAAGAAACAGCAGGCCATCGAGCTGACGCAGACAGAGCCATACAGTGACATCGTCGCCACGCCTGGACCGCGGTTCCATATTGTATAGAAGCATACCCTCTATTTTTTTTTTTCTTTTTTTTGTTTTTATTAGTTGTATTTAACAATTTTGTTTTGCTACTGTTGCTTTTTGTATCTGTTTGTGTCCTTTGGGGCCAATTTAAAGGTTTTAAGTCAAACCCAATAGATCATGAAGACATTGTACCCTCATAGTAAGGTGTTATATGCTAGTGCATGTTGGACATCCATATTGTCAAACCATTGGGATCTTTCAGTTTCACTACTTGTTGTTTTCCCATCGTTCTGTTTTTATTTTCCTTCATAAGCTTTATCTCAGTAAGTTTTACATTTGTAGTAGAGTTAGTTAAGTGTACATTTTAACTTTTTAATAATGTCACAATTGAGAGACAAAGGTTTATTTTTGGAAACCCAAGTGGATTTAATGACACAACAGTTCAATGTTTTGTATCTCTCTTTTAATGGCAATTATGATTATTAAAGGTTTCTTAAACTCCTACATACAATTGGAATTTTTATGCACTTGTGATTAAATTTTGATATTGATTGAAAAAAATTCTCCTAAGTTCCTCTCATTTTACTGGTTTATTAATTAATGGATGTATGGTGCCATAATTTATATATTATATATTATACACACATTTTAAATGTGTATGCCTATATTTAATGAGTAAATGTTTAAATTTGTCTGAGAGTTGCCATCCTAAATTTCGTTGTACTGGTACAATGAGAATAAATTATCTTACTCTTACTTACATATACATATATACTCATATGTATATATATCTCACATATATACATGTAAATATACATGTTTGTGTGTATATATGTACATATAAACTATGTGTAAATACAGTAATGTGTATATATATATTAGAGCTGTTCAACAATATATATATTTAAGAAAGAAAAAAATATATATATATATTTATACAAACATGCATATGTTTCTTAAATATACACATCTATGTGGTTGTATTTATATATCCATAATGATTATACACAGAACAAACACATATATAACGTAAACACACTTTTATTTTGGACACGATAATCATGATTGTCGTTGAACAGCCCTAATATATATATATATATCTTTGATAAACCTACTTAAAATGTAAAAAAATATTATAATTATGGTCTAAGGCACCATACACACACACACACACACACACACACACATATATATATATATATATATATATATATATATATATAAAATTACCAGTGCAAGACTCATAAGATTGAATTTGTGTCATGGCTAAAATAACCCAATGTCAGTTATTTTTGCCATTTTAGCATTTTTAAAGGGACAGTAACCTTTTAATTTTCAAATACAGTATGCAAATTCTGTATGCATTTAGAGGACCCACACAACCTACTAGACATTCCGCATACAGCAGATCATGCTGTGTGGAATACTATATCCCATAATGCAATGTTCTACTAAAATAATTATTCGACCGGACTTTTCTTACACACAATAAAAACCCGCTAAAAACCTTTTTAATTTCAGTGATAACTGCGTAAGCGTAACAATGTTTGACAACAATATAACATACTACTATTTCAAATGTTTATTGTTGCGTAATGTGCATTGTTTCACATCTTAATAAAAATAGTATGCGGTATACAGTATGCCTAGTAATTGTTTGTACATTGTGAATACTGTGTGTGTTCAGTCAACTTTTTGCGTAATTAATACGTGTATATAATATCACAATGCAGTATTTTTGCTTTTGATCTCAGGATGAAATCATGAGAATCGTACATTTAAGTCGCTAAATCGCGACTTTTATTTTGACGAGGCTTTCCCCTATTGTTCGCACAGGAAGTGGTCGGATCATTCCGGAAGAACTTTTTTACACGTGCTGTGGCCCGTTTCCTCTTCATCTGAAAATGGCCAGCCGTAAAGAATCAGCCGCTTCGGCGTCCAGTCCGCTGGATTCCCCGGTGAAACAGATCCAGATCGACGGGCTGGTGAGTGATTGTTCTGAAGCAGAAAGCGGCGGTTTGTTATTAGAGGCTCGAGTGTGTGTGTGTGTGTTCGGCTGGAGGTGGGTAGGGGGAGCTCAGCGTTCATCAGGAACAGCACTGGGGGAAAAAAATTGTGTTTTGTGGTATTTTGTGGACATGTACTATGGTACTACCAGGGTTTTCAACATGGTACTACCCGAAATATATAGTGGTTGTACCTGCTACCGTCACTATACCATGGTAGTTTGAGATATACCGTGGTACAAAAGTTAATATGGTATCTCTGGCCTTACTAAAAGTACTATGGGTGCTTTATAGTACACGAGTTTCAGTACCATGGTATATTTCAAAATATACATCTCTTATACTTTACATTTTGATATTTTTGTCTTTGTAAATGATGACCATACTACTGTTGAAAAGAGTTTGTGAGATATTATATTAGCCTATATTATTTTATTATAAGTCTGTTTTTATTTAAAACAACACAACATACAATTAACTTCCCTCCCCTACACACACACACACACACACACACACACACACACATTGATTCTGTTCTTTTATTTTAAAAATAATTCTCTTTTTATTAACAACACAAAATACAATTACAACTTTCCCTCCCCAACACATAATATATTTTTACTTTATCTTATTAATTTTTATATATATCATACCATCATTCAAAAGTTTGGTGTTTGTTTGTAATTTTTTTTCCCCCTCGAAGTCTGGTGCAAATTAATAAATATTTCAGAAGTTTTTCATAAGTTTGGGGTCGGTAAGATTAAAAATTGTAAATATTTCACAGTAAAAAATGTGAACTATTATAACGTAAATCAGCTGTTTTCTATGTGAATATATAGTAAAGTGTAATTTATTCCTGTGATCAAAGCTGAATTTTCAGTCTTCAGTGTCACATGATCCTTCAGAAATCATTCTGATATGATGATTTGCTGCTCAAGAAACATTTATGATTATTATCGATGTTGAAAACAGTCATATTTTTGCAGAAACCGTGATATATTTTATTTTACAGGATTCTTTGATGAATAGAAAGTTCAAAAGAACAGCATTTACTTAAAATAGAAATATTTTGTGACTTATAATTGCTTGAAATGTTATGATTATGAATATGATCAGCACAACAACTTGAGCAATGTCTCTGACTTCTTCAGAATGATGATAACTTGCTATAACTAACATTAGTCAGAACTGCTATAACATCTTTACAGTGGAGTTGTTGTTTAATGCGCTCTTCCAGCTTCCTTCATCTGTTTTCTCTGTTATTTCTGCCACTGCTGGCCTTGTTTTCTGCTTCATCTTCAGGTGGCGTACAGTATTTCCTGCAGTTGTTTCTCCAAATCATTCAGCACTATTAGCTTGCGTTTCTTTATACGGACCAGTGATTTCCGTCAGATAAAAGCTGAAGTTTGTCGTTTAGCATTTGGACTAAACCCTCCAGTTATCATCACAGTAATTCATCCGGACGCTGCTGTTCATCTGAAGTGTTTGCTTAATTACAGAGCTGGTCTGTGTGTGTGGATGATGCAGCGCTGGTGTGGAAATGCATTGCATTCTACATCACTGCCAAAAGAGGGCGAAGTCGACTCAAGAAAAAACACTTCTTGTCATTATCTGGTTGTAGTTACTGCATTTCAGACGTTGGTTGACCTTCATAGGACAGTACTTTCATCTTTCTAATTAGCATTTATTTTTTCATCCTAAAGTTTCAATTGTGTCTTAGTATTGCTCCTTCCGTGAGCACAAAAGAAGATATTAGAAAGACTGCTACAGCTGCTCGTTTACATTTAATAAGCCATGTTCTCTAAAAAGACCAAAAAAGAGGTGCATGTATTTGATCTATTCTGCTGTATTTGAAGTCTTCTGAAGATATGGAATCCCTCTGTGAGGGAACAGACTGAAATTCATTATCCAAATTGCTCTTTTTCAATCTCAACCAGAGTTCTCAAATCTAATATTTGCGCTTGTTAAATTAAAAAAACAATGACTTTGTGTTATCGACACCCTGTGCCATTGGTTCTCGTGTGTCACATGACTGATTGAAGTTTGACAAATGCAAATGAGATTATGTACATAACGTAATTTTGATAGTCATAATACATTGTTTGTAATGCACTTTTCTTATACTCAATCAATATTGATGATGATTTTAATTTTGAGTGAAATTTTCCTTTAATGTTTGTGCTAAGAATTATGTCATGTCTGAATCCTATTTTTATCTAAATTTTGCAGTTTTGACAACGTTATATTAACATTTTTGGGAACAATATTTACAGTTCTGTTATTTTTAGGTTAAGGTTAGGAATATTTATTTATTTATTTATTTTTTTTAAACACGAAAACACAACTACAACTTTCCCTTCCCAACATGTATAGTATGTAAAATGTATTATTAATTGTTAATTTATTACTTATTTTTGTTTAGAAAATATATATAATTTTTTTTATTAATTATTTTATTACTTATTTCATTCATATATATATATATATATATATTTAAAAAAACAAAAATAAGTAATAAATAAATTAATACTTTTTAATATATAACAATTTAATATATATATATAATTTTTTTTTAAAAACAAAAATAAGTAATAAATAAGTTAATAATTAATAATAAATTCCAGAATAAATGTTTGAAATCTAAATCCTTGACTTTTTTTTTTATTTTATTTTTTATGGGAATCGATAAGCATAATTGCTGAAATTCAAGGGCGATATTTCAAATTCTAGAGAGCATTTGATTGGACAGAAAATCTGAAGATGAAGTGTAGCGTGATGTCATCAAAATCGTCGATCCATATTGGCGGAAGTGAGAGTCTATAAGTTTTGAACGCTTATATCTTCTAAATGTGAATTTTGTCATTGTAGTGTTTCACACTAAAAGCCGCAATTTTGATTTCATGGGGTCTTTATTTAAATTGAACTATTTTGCCTTATTTTTGAGGCCTCATGTACACATTCACGAGCTGTACAGTTACGACACTGTCAAACGCTGTTCATTTTGAGAGCAGGCTGTTAGAGATCTTGTTTCGTCATTGTTTTCTGAAGATGGATCATAGGCCTCGGCGTACCAGAGCGATAGTCCTCATGCTACGGCTGCGTGTCCTTCCTCCGCTAACTGACAGGGACAGACGTTCACGTCAGCGCGATCCGCGGGGAGCGTGTTAGCGCCTTTACCTGATTGCCTCCGGCGTGCGGATTGCGTCACCCCTCAGCTGAGGCAAGGTTGAAAGCAAGAAAGCCCAGGAACATTCACAGTACGCCGCAGAGAGAATGCTAGTCATTGCAAAACGAAAGCGCCTATCAAAAATAGAACTGGCAAGCGTGCAATTCTCCCGAGTTCACGGGGGATCATTAGATGGAGTGTTGAGGCTGTGTTGAGCTGCTTTGATGGGGCTGTGTGTAGTCTGTGCAGCAGTCGAAGCGTGCCGCATGCCCTCATTAAGTATTCTGTTATTGTCACCCAGCTGATGGAGGAGGAGAACGGGAGGGTGCGGGCGCCACTTTGAACCTGCGGTAAAACACCCAGCCCCCTTCGGCCCGCGCTGACAGCTCGTCTGACGGATGGGCTTCAGGGGAAGTCAGTGGCGGGCGGCTTTGAGTGATTGTGGCGTCGCTGGTGCTTGTTTTGAGAGGGTTTTGCATAAAACTGACTTGGACTTTTAACCTGCATCTAAATGTAAAAACTAACTCCACCGTAAAGGGGCTATATGCAAGAACTTCCATGTGTTAATCGGCTTGTAATGAAACAAGATCTTCCCTGACTTCATCTATGAAAGCCTGATTTTTTTTATGTGAAGGATTGAGGATTTTTTTTGCCGGGAAATTCAAAGGATGTGACGTTTACGCTCCCGAGAGACTCTCTTCCGTTCAGTGACACCTGAAACGAACAAATGCTTATACAATGTTCAGGATAAAAGCTGAAACAGCCGTTCTGTACTGTGATGTCAATGTGTCATGCAAAGAAAAGGGATTAATTCAAACTATATAGTCTCACATCAGATCTAGATCGATTACTTTATATTCAAGCTATCATAAGTGTAATCTTAATGACCTCATCTGTCGGCGTGATGTCGGTGAATCGCAGAGCTGCTGCAAACGTTTCCACATCGCTACGATCAGATGCTTTCTGAACCGCTGTTTTCTCATTTTAGTTTATTTTATTGAAAGGAAAGCGTGCAGCACATCTAAATGTCGTCTCAATGTTTGTTAACAGTGTAATCGTTGCAAAGATATTTCCAATGTCTTTTTACTTCTAAGCGAAGAGCGAAAAAGAACTTTGCCAGGCATTGAATCACGTTCAGTCTCTTGTACGTTACGTGTGCACAAGCAATCAGTCGCTGGCTGCAGTTCACTTAACAGCCACCGGTGTCGCTAATAACAAGGGTTTCTGAAATCTACATACGGCCCTTTTTAAACAACTTTTTCAGCTGATGTAAGCAAGGTCGCACAGGCAGTTGGTTAATGTTAACTAATTGCCATTGCTTCCTTTTTAATAATGATCCCTTTAATTTTAGCTCATTTTTAACTTAATTGTGCCTTGCATGACTATTAGCAGTAATGGTTTAGTATATTTGATATGCCTTTTTAATTTTATTTTTATTAGTCCACTTTAACCAACATAACCATTTGTGGTAATAGCTTAGTATTAAATATATAATTTTATTTAAATTTTTAATTTAAATTGTAATTTTATCATTGACATATATATATATATATATATATATATATATATATATATATATATATATATATATATATATATATATATATATATATATATATATATATATATATATATATTATTTCTCTCTCTCAAAACATTGGAATCCTGCTGCGTTTATGCTTTTATCAGATTTAAAATGTATTTCTATTAATATATTTTTTTTTTTTTGTTCTTTGTTTTTAACTCAAATGCTTCATAATGTGAAGCTGTTTTTGCACTGATGCCAAACGTATTAATTTATAATGAAAAATCATTTGGTTTGTGTCCAAGTTGTTTAAACAAAAGAAAATTAATACATTTTAATAGATGCATTTAATTAAATATAAATTATCATTTAATTTACTTTAATATTAACTCCATTAAAACAACTGTGTTTTGATTTTGTTCTATTTATTTCCTTATTCTGTGATGTTTGTGGTCATGCTGCTCAATATGTAATATGAAATACTTCATTACAGAAGTAAAATGGGTCTCGTATGATGTTGGCTTTAAATTTAAAAGAATCGGGCTTTTTGTATTGAAATATAAAGCATTTTTCTTTCTTCTTGACCGCTGCATTGACAGAGAGTGGCGAAGAACTGCAAGAAACAAACACTACTAACACAATTAACATCAGTGAGGAGCGGAGCCGTTTAAAACAGCATGCTTATTCGTTTAATCAGCCATTAATTGCTTTGAATCGAATGAGTGATGATTCAAACACTATGTTTGGAGCAACAGGAAATTGGATGCTGCTGTTTCCTGTTCTTTTATGCGTTACAACTGCTCAGGCAATTAGTGACATTCGCATTCCCTCACGCATCTCCGCCGTATCGAGCGTTTCACCGTGCTTCTGTTTGCGGCGTTGGCTTTGTGGTGTTTTGTCGCGGCGGGCGCCGACTGTATTGCCCAACCAAGCACAGCTCAATTCATTGGAGGAAGCAGGTGTGTGACTTCCCTCCTGAATGATTTAGGGGAACGGGCTCTTTCACAATTCTTCCAGCACGACACCTCGACTTGAAATGATCAGATTGGCAGCGCTCGGCTCAGAGAATATCGACTTTACCTCCTTTTTTCCATTCTGACCTTAAAGCCCGCTACAAACCCTCAAAGAGGCAACAATAAGCTTCGGAAAACAACATATAGAGCCTCTAGCTCATGTGGAAATGAGGTGCCATGGACGCCCACCATATGTCTGACCACCATCTGTGTGGAGTTTTTAAAGCGAGATGAAGGTTGTAACTTTGTTTACAGGGAGTTCATCCATAATTAATTCAACACGCCACTGTGAAATGCGTCATATCTTTACAGCTGGGTTGTGGTGAGCTCTGTCCGGTCATTTGGGCTTGACATGTTACTCGCACCCAGAGAATTGTGTGTAATATCGCCTCCAGCACACTGTTTTATGAATGTTGTGGTAAATGATGGCAGATTTGTTCCATGTGGCTTCAGGCTACAGGAGGGTAGCGATGGGAATCGTAAGGAATTTAATGATTCCGATTTCGCTTAATGATTTCGGTGGCTTTGCGATTCCTTTAATGGCTCCTAGTGCAAGAAATAATTGATCTAAACTATATTACACCTTGTTATAAGACTCTGTAGAATACTCACTTTTTTTAATATTTATTTTTGGCTATTTTTGCCTTTTTATTGTGATAGGATAGTATGGACAGGAAGTGAAGTGAGAGAGAGGGGGACGGGATTGCGAAAGGTCTGCGAGCCGGGACTCGATCTTGGGTCAGCGCACTACCCACTAGGCTATCGGCGCAGACTGAAATACTCGATTCTGATTGGTCAATCCCTGTTCTGTTAATATTTGTGTATAATCACCACTAAGCTGCATTGCATGGTGATTGACTAAATTATCCCTTGCATATATATTTTTGAGATAGTGTATAATGTATACACACACTACCAAGTGTACGGTTGGTATTTGTTTGATTAAAAGTACAATAAAAAGTAAAACTGTGAAATATTATTGCAATTTAAAATAACTGTTTTCTATGTGAATATAAAGTAAAGTGTAATTTATTCCTGTGATCAAAGCTGAATTTTCAGCATCATTACTCCAGTCTTCAGTGTCACATGATCCTTCAGAAATCATTCTGATATGATGATTTGATGCTCAAGAAACATTTATGATTATTATCAATGTTGTACTTTTAAATAGAACTTTTAAATAGATTTTCAAATAGATATACTTTAATTTAAACTGTCACTTTTGATCAGTTTAATGCATCCTTGCTGAATAAAAGTATTCAATTCTTTAAAGAAAATAAACACAACAGTAAAGAAATGTATGGTTTTACTTTGATCAGTTAGATTACAGATTACATTCTAATATTTGAAAACGTACGCTCTAAAAAAATGCTGGGTTAAAAACAACCCAGCGATTGGGTTTAGTTGGTTTTGACCCAGATATTGGGTTTTATTTAACTCAAATTTCTGAATTACTTGCTTAAAATTAACCCAAAATATGTTGGAAATTAACTTTTATTAAGTTTAATAAATTAACATTTAAGTTTAATGAATAATAAACAATTAACATTCATTAAATTGCTTATTAATAAATGTTCACCTTTTAATTGTTATTGTTGCCTCCAGTAATTATGTGTCTGATTTTTAATTTCCAACCTATTTTGGGTTCATTTTAAGACAGATACAGTCATTTTTAAACAATAGTTGAGTTAAATAAAACTACCCAGCATGTTGGTCAAACATTTAACCCAACCGGGTTTGTCCCTTTTCAACCCAACTTGCATTTTTTTAGTGTGTGAACCAAATTTTCATGACATTTGAGTTAAGGATTTAAGCATGATATTCCGTATTTGTAAGCACTATAAAGATGTCAAATTTGTAAATTATTTTATTCATTTACTATATCATGAAGTTTCCACAGCAGACATGACCTAAGTGTGTGTAATCAGCTGTTGAATTAACGAATCCTACTTATTGTCAAAGTTTTTTCCGTTTATTAATCTATTGGACTGGAAGCTTTTCTGAAGGTCAAGACAGAAATTAATATTCATGCACTAAACTTTAATGTTAGGTGGTACATGAAACTGAACGCAGGGTTCTTGGGGCGCGTTTTAAAAGATTCAGCTGAATAATTTTCCACATTTGCACGCTGCCATTTTCACTTTCAAGTACAAGAGCGCTCGATTACCGTCAGTCGATATTTTGGTACGTTCTGTCCATTTTGAGGAGAAAATATAAGAGTTCAAGAACCGTTAATGGAACGAAATCATTCCCAGAACCCTATAGGAGTGATTTGAGGTTGGAATTGGATTGGCCGCTCTTATCTGCTGAAGGAACAGTAAATATGGGACTTCCGTCTCGCCTGCGCAGCATCCGAACGCTCTAAATGCTTCTCCGTGTGAAATTACAGATGTACTGATGCACTTTAGTTCCCCATCAGTTATTGGCGATACGAAATGCTGTGTCCCTTCTGAGAAACACGACCGTATCCCATCATGCCTTGGGCGAGTGAGCTGGCTCTCTCAACGGGATCGAAGATGTGTTCTTGCTTCTGTAGAAATGAAAAAACCCCAGTGGATTGGCATTCAGAGAGGCTGTTCAGACAGCGTAATTAGACAGTGAGTGTATTTGTTCTTCCATTAACCCCAGGTCTTTCTCCATGTTTACTGCTCTGAGTGGTCGCAAAGTACCATGTTAAGATGGAGGAGCAATCTTGCTTTTAGCCCTTCCAACTTGTGTTTTAAAGCACTGGGAATGCAGACAGATTGATATTTTCCATCTCTGCCAATCTGGAGATTGAAGTTTGCACATATAATAATCTCCTGAGACTCGTCTAAAGCACATGGGCGAACGTAAGCCTGGTATTAACGTCCGGTAGAGATGGATCGCTGTTTACTGCATCTTAATTACAGGCAAAAATCTGAATATTGTTTTTAGAAATATGTCTGGTCAAGACACCACAGCTTTTGTTTGTTTTCATGCACAGATCAATTTTGCTTTTTTACTTTCATAACATGTCGTCTTTCAGACTAATTGAAAGAAAACATCCAAAATACACTGTGTATTACATTTTATCTGTTTGCATCTGTAGATTTCAATTACAATGCAAGGCCGTTTCTCAAAATGAGTTAGTCTTGTCAATATTCTGAAGGTTTGTTTGTTTCCTTCACCTGTTTTATAGAACATTTATTCTTTAAAACATGCAGATTTTCCCCCCTGGCTGTTGACAGTATTTTCTGATTTATGGAGTGATAAAAATCCAAAATCCTCTCTATAAAAACCTTTAATATGTAGAGATGTACTGATGTATCGGCCAATAATTGGTATCTGCGGATAAAATGAATTATTTTCATTTTGTCTATCCTTAGGGGACTTTCTCATACTGTGTGTGAAGAAAATGTCTTGTTGAATTTAGGGCTGTCAAAGTTAAAGGGTTAGTTCACCCAAAAAATGAAAATTCTGTCATTAATTACTCACGCTCATGCCGTTCCACACCTGTAAGACCTTCATTGATCTTCAGAACACAAATTGAGATATTTTTGTTGAAATCCGATGGCTCAGTGAGGCCTGCATAGCCAGCAATGACATTTCCTCGCTCAAGATCCATTAATGTACTAAAAACATATTTAAATCAGTTCATGTGAGTACAGTGGTTCAATATTAATATTATAAAGAGACGAGAATATTTTTGGTGCGCCAAAAAAACAAAATAATGACTTATATAGTGATGGCCGATTTCAAAACACTGCTTCATGAAGCTTCAGAGCGTTATGAATCAGCGTGTCGAATCATGATTCGGATCATGTGTCAAACCGCCAAACTGCTGAAATCACGTGACTTTGGCGCTCCGAACCGCTGATTCGACACACAAGATTCATAACGCTCCGAAGCTTCATGAAGCAGTGTTTTGAAATCGGCCATCACTATATAAGTCATTATTTTGTTTTTTTGGAGCACCAAAAATATTCTCGTTGCTTTATAATATTAATATTGAACCACTGTACTCACATGAACTGATTTAAATGTTTTTAGTAGCTTTATGGATCTTGAGAGAGGAAATGTCATTGCTCCCTATGTAGGCCTCACTGAGCCATCGGATTTCAACAAAAATATCTTAATTTGTGTTCCGAAGATGAACGAAGGTCTTGCAGGTGTGGAACGCCATGAGGGTGAGTAATTAATGACAGAAATTTGAACTAACCCTTTAACTCGACAATAACACAATTATTGTCACACTTGTTCGCGGTCAAAAGTGACTGAACACATAAAATGTAACTTTTTTTTTTTCCCCGGTAAAATCAATGTAATACACTTTTGTTCAATAATATTTATTTTGTATTTTGAGAGAATTTCATGGTACTAATTAATATTATGCAATACTTATGATCAATTTTTCCCATTGAAAAAATACAATTTATATTCCTTTTTTTTTTTTTCTTCTTCTTTTCAATTAAAGCTGTATTTCATGTTAAAATAAGGACAATCCCTTTAAAATTCAATTTTTGAAGTCAGATTAGTGCCATCTGGTGGGAGTAAAAAAATAACTTGTATAACGCCATGTTGTAACCATCAGATTCCTATATAGCTCTATATAAAGTGGCTTATAAATTCTCTAGTGTTTTTAGACATAAATACTTATTTTTATTGGGTATTGAAGTTGTGGATTTGTATATATATTTAGACATTCTCAAAGACTACTTTTTGTCAAGGTTTAGATCTTTCTTTTTTGAAATGTTGATTTGAAGTGTCAGTTTTTGCAGTAATTTTTCTACAGTCAAACCTGAACACAGAGGAGGACATTTTGTTATACATAACATCAAAATTCAACAAAAATAAATAAAAAATTGCCATACTGTTCTACTCTAATTTTATTCAATATTTTTTATTCACATTTATTTACAATAATATCCATCACAATATATACAATAAATATTTACAATAATATTTAACAAATGTATTATTTATAATAAATTAAGCTGTCTAAACCAGGGCTTCTCAAACTGGGGCTGCAACTGGTGCTTGGGGGTTTGAGTGATATTTATTTATTTATTTATTTATTTATTTATTTATTTTTTTATAATAGTATTTTTTTTTTTCATTAATATTCATATTCATATTTTTTTATTATTTTTTTATTAAATTTTTATTCAATATTAAATATTTATTATTGATAAATGCATTTATTTATGGTAATATTATACGGTATAATAACATGCATTTATATACGGTAATATCTCTATCTATGTATGTATGTATATGTATATATAATATATGTGTATATATATATGTGTATATATTAGTAATTTTTTTTTGTTTTATCTAATTTATTTTTTCAATAATATTCATTATTCAATATTCAGTGTTTTTTGTTCAATATATTTTATTTTATGCAATATTATTTTTTATTTTATTAAATTTTATTTTATTCAACATTATTTTTTATTCAATATTAAATTTAATATCTTCTGGCTATTAAATTTGACAATGCTTTTGAACATTAAAGCATGTTAATCTATTCTACTACACTCAATAAATTAAATAATGAACTAGAATTGCATCATGTGACTAGTCGTCCATTAGTAGAATTTGAAATGTGCTGTTTGACATGCCTAGTTGAATGCTAACCGGTTCGCAGGTGTGTGTGTGCATGTGTAGCTAATCTTTCTGCAATAAACGTATATAAATCTTATTTCTCCTCGCTGTCGCTCCTGCAAAGGCGACGCAAAGACACTTCAAATGTCTTTAGGGGGGAAAAAATTGCATCAGATATTATTCAATTTGCTTCGCCAGGCCCAAACTTCGTTTCGCAAGAAATGTTTTCTGACAGGCGGTGTGTTTGTGCGTCTGCAGGTGGTGTTGAAGATCATTAAGCACTACCAGGAGGAGGGCCAGGGCAGTGAGGTGGTTCAGGGTGTTCTGCTCGGCCTGGTGGTTGAAGACCGGCTGGAGATCACCAACTGCTTCCCCTTCCCCCAGCACACCGAAGATGATGTCGACTTCGATGAAGGTGAGGTGCACGGCAATCTCCAGAGCTCCATTCTCTGGACGGTTAATCATTGATGATTGTGCTCGGCGCTCTGGGAAGCGGAGAGAGAGGGATTATTTGGATTCCAGGGCGAGAGAGCTGTGCGAAGGGGAATTGCTTTTCGCTTGTTTTATTATTATAACCACCATTCGTTTTGATTAATACAATTTGCATAAAAATACCTACTTTGTTTGGGGCGACTATATTTTGTGTTGCCACACATCCGAAACAAGCCGAGAATGGGGTTCCTGAATTAATTAATTGCAGTTTTATACATCATTAAATCAAGACGGTGACTAAATGGTCAACTCTGAGCCTCTTAGCAGCTTGAAAAACAAAACTGTTCTTATTTTAGAGAAATTATAAAGAAAGCAATCCATGCAGCAATACGAGAGCGCTGCTGTAATCAGTGAAGCTGTCACTGCACATGTACAGTCTGATTCTCTCCAACACTCCCATTATAACAGATGAAGCTGTCTAAACCAGGGCTGCTCAAACTGGAGCCGCGAGTGGTGCTTGGGTAATATTTTTGTAATAAATTTGTAAATTTTATTTTTCAATTTTTTTTTTTATTCAATATTTTTATATTATTCAATATTATTTTATGCAATATTTATTTTTTATTTTATTGTATTTTATTTTATGCAATATTTTATTCAATATTTTTTTTCAATATTAAATATTATAGATAAATGTATTTATTTAAAATATTTATCACAATATATACATTGAATATTTACAATAATATTCAACATTAAATGTATTTATAATAAATGAAGCTGTCTAAACCATGGCTTCTTAAACGGGGGCTGCAACTGGTGCTTAAGGGTTAGAGTAATTTTTATTTTATTTTATTTATTCAATATTTTATTATTATTTTTTTTTATTCAATTTCTTTTCCATATTTTTTTTATTCCCTTTTTTTTTTATTCAATATCAATTTTATTCAGTATTTTTGTATTCAATATTTTTATTTTATTCAATATTTTTATTCAGTATTTTTTTTTTTATTCAATATCACTTTTATTTTCAATATTTTATTCATTTTTTTGATACAATATTAAATATTTATTGTAGATGAATGTATTTATTTACAATAATATTTCACAATATATATACAATAAATATTTACAATAATATTTAACAATAAGTGTATTTATAATGAATGAAGCTGTATAAACCAGGGCTTCTCAAACTGGGGTTGAGAAATTTTATTTTATTTTTTATTTTATTTTTCAATATTATTTTTTTTATACAATATTTTATTTTATTTTATATTATTTATTCAATATTTTTATTGTATTCAATATTTATATTCAATACTTATTATAGATGTATTTATTTACAATAATATTTATCACAATATATACAATATTTACAATAATATTTACCAATAAATATTTAAAAAAACATTTTTTTTAATTAAAATATAATTACTTATTATTGCTAAATATATAAAAATTACTTTATTAAACATTTTATTTTAAGTCTTGTTTATTGAATGAATTTTCTTTTTGGAGACTGGTCAACGATCATGACTGCAATTATTTCGTTCAGTCATCAGTAAGTGCATGAAGAAAAGATGTGCTAAATAAATCTTTCCCAGAGAATGTTTTAATAATTTTCTTTGGCTTTAATACTGTAAGAACATCAAACCCATTTATTTAATTCTGGAGTAATTTGGATTTTTAGGAAGAGGGGATTTTCCCTCATCAATTTACACATTGTCTACATCATGCTCAATATAATGTGCATTCTAGTTTTGTTTCATTGCTTTCATTACATACTATGTTGCATTTGGCACGACAAAACGGTAAACTAGAATCAAATCTATGCATATATTGAATCGAATTTGAATTGATTAATCAAATCCTGACCAAGAATCGATTCACACCTCTATTAGTTAATCACAGCTGCTGCATTATTCTAATTAATTGTGCATCTCCATCTTTACTGTGATTTTTCGTATCATACAATAAGGGAGGGAAACTTGCAATTATTTCCAGCTCGGCTTGCACTTATTGCTATTTTCGCTTTCCAGTCGTAGCGTTGCACCATTCTGTCCATCCACGAGAGGAAGTGTTTATTAGTTTTCCGCGCTGGCCTGCTCCAGTGGTGGTTGTGTAATTATCTCCTGGACCTTTATCGGCTTGGCGTCAGGCGTCATGGAGAGGTCAGCCCCCATCCTTGCCACTATGACTGAGTGGATGACCTTGCCGTTAGATGCTGCTTGTTAGTGCGGTTGAACCGTTTGGCTGAGCTGAGCACAGCACTAACAAGCTGCAGAACCAGAGACCAAACCGGTGCTGGTGTCCAAAGACGACTGCTTTATCTCTCGAGCCGGAGCACGAAATATCGCTCCCTAATGCTGCCGAGGCTTCAATCAATACAGCACTGCCTGTTATGCGGAGACAGAGATACACTTGCCATGATAAGAGCAGGCCTGAACTCAGGTACTGTATATTTACCGCAGGGATGCGCTCTGTTATTTCAAAGCGGAGAATAGATCAAGAGGCCGGGCTCTCTCTGGTAACTCTCAGCAGTACATGAAAGTACATTAGTATTTTAAGTAGCCACCGCCAGTGAAACTTCACTCTTCTCCATACTAATTACGATATTGCAACAAATTATGCTAGTAAGCCCACTCATTTAACAATTAAATTAAAGCTGTTGCGTAGCCTGGAGGAATTTAACAGACTGAAATCATTTAATACACTAGTGTTCAAAAGTTTGGGGTCGGTATGATTTATTAATGCTTTTGAAAGAGTCTCTTCTGCTCACCACGACTGAATTAATTTTTATTAAAAATACAGTAAAAATTGTGAAATATTATTCCAATGTAAATCAGTTGTTTTCTATGTGAATATATATAGTAAAATGTAATTTATTCCTGTGATCAAAGCTGGATTTTCAGCATCATTACTCCAGTCTTCAGTGTCACATGATCCTTCAGAAATCATTCTAATATGATGATTTGCTGCTCAAGAAACACTTATGATTATCAATGTTGAAAACCGTTTCATATTTTTGTGGAAACTGATATTTTTTTTTTTTTTAAATACATTTAATAAATCCTTTTTATCTCAAATCCCTTTTTTTGAAATTTTGCATGAAAAAAATCATGTATTTTACACCTTGTTTATTTAGCATTTCAGTGTACTTTTATATAATAAATATTGCAGCATTCATGACGTATTTAAAAATGTTTATATTTAAATGATCTCTCCATATTCAAGTTTTTCACAATGAAATATTACGTGAAGTTTTTATTCAAGCAAACAGTCAACAAAATAATTCAAGTCCAAAGAACAAATGACAAGCATGATCAGATGTTTCATAACTGTTCGACTTCAACTCGTTGTGTTTATCATCATACGTTGTCATTCAAAAGTTCATAAATTATACATTTTGCATTTCTGGGCATAAATGCATTAAAGTAACTTGCAATTATCATGTGTTTTGCTTACATCATGGCAGTATATACACACTGCAGTCAGACATGCTCATTTTACAGCTGTGATGCTTGATTAGCAGATTGAACTCGCTCAGGTTTCTGTTTTGATGATTGCTGGTTCAGATCTTTACAGCTTTACTGCTTGATTGCCAATTAAGATTAGTACATATTAAATCACGCCAATTACTAACAGACCTATTAAAACACCCTTTAGAGATGATTTATAAATAGCTCTAGTATTTTTGTTCTCAATTATTTTCATAATTTGTGTTGTCATAAATCAATCACAAAATCATAAGGATTTATGCTAATGTTGTCCAAAACCCCTCTTCGCTTGGACTGCTTCTGAACTTAACTTAAACTGGGATAACCTCAAAAGGTAAAGGTTGTTAGAGGTGCAACTCTCCGTTTTCCTCCATAAATGGTTTTTGGGTCGGATTTAGAGCTGCATGATTCTGGATAAATTGAGAATCACAATTTTTCATGATTCTAAATAGACAACTAAACAAAATAATACAATTTACTATTGGTTCTGATGAAATATGAATTGCTGCACTCTATTTAAAAATGTTTAATGAATCTGAATGAATTATTTAAAAAAAAAACAATTGGTTTGAGTGAATGATTCAATGACTCACTCAAAGACTTGTTTCATTACTGGATGAATCAACATTTTTGAACAAATCTTTTTAATGATTCAATGACAAATAAATTGAAGTCACTTGTTTCCACCTACTGGTGTAGTAATGTAATTGATACAAATGTTATTTGAAGCATGAAGCTACTTTCAAAAGGCGAATTTTGATTGCTACCGTAGACATCAGTGTTTATATCTGAACTATAAACTTTTATGCCAATACTGATGTGATAATCTGAATTATCATAAGACAGAAATAATGATACTGTGTGGTTAAAAACCGTGTTTGTGAAGCTGTTTCATACCTGTACATGACAATTGCTCTCTCTGGTCAGCTAGTTGGAATATCGTTCTTCTGATTTGACCCATATGTTTTTGTAGTCTAAGTTATTGCCGACTGCATGCTGGGATTTTACAGCAGCTGTCTGTCATTCAGGACTCAGATCTTTGTTGTAGTTATACTGTAGAAAGACTAGCGGCTTTGCATTGTTTTTGTTGTTTTCATTTTAGTATTGATCCTGAAGTACAGGGTCTTTTGACTTCTCTACATGAAAGAGAAATGTTGCCTGCGTTATGTAGTGTGGTTCAACGTGAGCTGCCTGTTAAGGTCTTTTTCATGGACCACACTTGCAGCTCATCAGTCATTCAATCCTATCAAGCACACGGTGTGTTTTTCCTGTCTGTCCGTGCATGATGAGTAATGGGATGTGCATAAGTGCAGCTCAAATCGCAGAGATTGCCCGTCTATAGGACGCCGAAGGAAAGTTTCTTATGTCTCCTCCTGATCTTCTGTTGGTTATTGCCTGAAGTTTAACAGATGACATTTATTGAGTTTCCTTCACTTTAAAAAATGCTGGGTTGAAAATGGAAAAGCCTGTTTTAACCCAGCAGTTGGGTTAAATGTTTGCCCAACCTGCTGGGTAGTTTTATTTAAGTCAACTATTGTTTAAAAATTATTGTATTATTGCTTAAAATGAACCCAAAATATGTTGGAAATTAACATTAATTAATGTTTAATGAGTAATAAACATTTATTAAATTGCTTGTTAGTAAATGTTGCCTCTAGTAATTGTCTGATTTTTAATTTCCAACCTATTTTGGGTTCATTTTAAGACATTTTAATAATTTTAAACAATAGTTGGGTTAAATAAAACTGCCCAGCAAGTTGGGCAAACATTTAACCCAACCACTGGGTTTGTCCATTTTTAACCCAACTTGGGTTGATTTAACCTATCATTTTTTTTAGTGTTGAATTGTGGTCACCTTAAAATGGAAGATGAGCTGAACGGCTGAGGGGTTTTTGGAAATATTTACCTTTCTACAGCATAGTATGCATTTATCTACCAAAAAATATGTATTTTTGTATTTCACTTTTTCTCTAGCTAATCTAGTTTTCTAGCGTTTGTCATCTGGATAAATGTATAGCCGTGATGTAAATGTAAATAAGAGAACTCATTTTCTGCAGTTTTCCACATCGTAGTGTTGACATTATTTGTCAAGCTCAAACATTCAACCCTTGTACCAAATTATTGCAAGCAAAAATTATCAGATGTTTTTCTTAAATTTATTTGCCATAAGTTTATCAAGAAGTACAAATCCAACGGTTTGACTCTAATCTGAGTGACCGCTTCATTTGAATTTGCAACCATTTTGGCAGTTAATTTTGACATTTACTTAATTGCTAGAGACTTACAAAAATGGGGTTTTAAACTTTTAGACCCAAATTTTGATTACAGGCTTTTAAACTTCTGAATATTTGAATTTCATATTCTTAGGGTTCTTCCATTAATAGAAAGTTCAAAAGAACAGCATCCATTTAAAATACTTTTCAGTGGTAGTGTATCACGGTTTCCACAAAAATATGAATCCGCTAAAACTGTTTTTGACATTGTTGATAATCATAAATGTTTCTCGAGCATCAAATCATCACATTAGAATGATTTCTGAAGGATCATGTGACACTGAAGTCTGGAGTAATGATGATAAAAATTCAGCTTTGATCACAGGAATAAATTACACTTTACAATATATTCACATAGAAAACAGATATTTTAAATTGCAATAATATTTCACACTTTTTACTGTATTTTTGATCAAATAAATGGTGAGCAGAACCCCAAACTTTTCAACCGTAGTGTTTATGATTTCGTTTGACTTCCTGAGGTGAATGAGCAGCTTTTTTTCTGAAGGTTAAGCTTCACATTTCACTGACTTAATTTTCCAGAGTTTTACACCCTGTTTTGTACCCCTTTCGTCTGGCGGGCTGACGTGGAAACAGTCAGAGAGCAGATTGATTACGGTGGAGCTCATCCCAGCACCAGCGTGAGTGCTGGGAAGAAAAGATGCATTATCGGCTGAATATCTGCACGCATCAATGAAAGCAGCGACCCTGAACCTGATTCAAGTTTCCAGGGCTCTTCTGACATCTGCTGATTCATTGAGCTCATGTGAAGGGAGGTGAGAGATGACAGAGGGGCGTCACGACGAGGGAGCCGGGCGAAACGTAGACGCTTCAGGTGTGCGGCGGTTATCGATTTAAGCGGACCTTACAGGGACAGGCACTGCCAGCCATGTGCGCTTCTCTAAGATTAGACCCACAATGTGGCCCTTAGATAAGCTTATCTAGCCCTCTGCATTGAATCAAACAAACTTTCCATTTGGCTTGGGCTGTTCACATGTACGGCGGGGCAGGTGGGTGTTTTCACCCCTTTGTAATCAACTTGACCAACAAAAGTCCAACTCGTGATGAGCTGTCCTGTCAGGTCAGCTGAACTCCTCTGATGCTGAATTATTAGCTTGAAGCATCTCCTGAGATTTCAAACAGCTTCTGAACTGACCTGGGTGTGTGATTCACACTCTTAAAACACAGTACGAGTAACTTTATACCACGTTAATGGTATATGTAGGAAATGAGTGATGATAGAATGTTGTATTATTGAATGTTGTATTTATTTATTTTTTTTAATCTCAAGACTAGTTGTCAAATATCTATTTCGATATGTATCTGAAACAGTTCCAATACTCCTTTTCTGCAGTATTGATACACCAATACCAGCTGCGCGATCTCTCGTTCTCTTCTCTCCGACAGAAACACCCGCCTCCTGTCACTCACTCGTCTCATTTGCTCTGGTTGAATAGTGCTTGTATGGCATAATTTTACTCATTCCTGCAGGTTTCACGCTCACACCAAAAGCGTGCGCACCACTGATCTATGTAAGTGTCGCTCTCATAAAGTCGCCTCTCAAACAGCCTGCGAGTACCAAATTGAGTTCTTTTTCATGGCATATTGCGCTTAAATGGTCAAATACATACAAAATTGTCTCTTGAGTATTCAAGTAAACGCAGTCAGTTTTGGGACATAAATAGTAGAGAAAAAACGCATGTTGTGTAACAGTAAATTGGATCCGTGCATAATCTCTTAAAGTGACAGCAGCCTAATAAACCTGCTGTCGTTTGTCATGTTAATCAAAGAACAAAAAACAAAAAAAATCACTCGCTGCTCTTGACTGAGTAACTTTAAATGTAAGCTTTAATCTGTATTTAATTTTTATAATAATCTATTCAGTGTTATTTTACTTTTGATTACTTTTATTAACTTTAATACTACTGTTAGACCCACCTGAAAAACTTGAAACTCTTTATTCTGTTGTATTTATTTGTGTATCCTTTGCAATTTGTTCTTTTATTACTGACTGTTTACTTGCATTTTTTTTGTAAATGTAGTTAAACGATTCAAATAAAGCCTCCCTGTGCTGTGCAAGATATTACAACATTACCCAAATTATCAAAATTGAGATGATAACAGATGATACGTACGCCGGTATATATGGCAGTTTTTCCCGTGCTATCGAAAATGGTATCGATATTTTTCAAGGTATCGTATCGAAGTTGAAAATTCCAGTATCGTGTCAACACTACTTAAGTAAGTATCTTAATTCTCTTTCTTTATATTTCGAAAGAGTCACTCAAGTATCTGTTAAGAAATAAATTGAAAACTTGAGTTGCTATTCAGCAATCAAGTTGTACAATTTCAGTGGTTGTTCCAACCAGGGTTATTTTAGTATTATTTATTTCCAGGTCACACTCCTAATCCTTCATATTGAGCCATGAGATTAAAAAAAGACATTTCTTAATGCTTTTGTTGCGTAGAAACGGCCCAAAGCTGTAATTTCTCATTCGAAAGAGTCACTCAAGCTTCTTTTACCAATTCCTATGATTTGCTACTGAAATATTTTAAAATTTAAGATATATTTATATTACTGTAACTCAAGTTAAATGTAGCAAAACACTAGTTGCTGTTTATATATTTGGCAGTTAAATGAAACAATTGGTTGTGAAATTAAGTTTCAATCCTAGTCCATCATATTAAGTCGTGTCTCTGACATA
Source organism: Ctenopharyngodon idella (assembly GCF_019924925.1). Classification (NCBI taxonomy): domain Eukaryota; kingdom Metazoa; phylum Chordata; class Actinopteri; order Cypriniformes; family Xenocyprididae; genus Ctenopharyngodon; species Ctenopharyngodon idella. Next base: position 35,548,651 of record NC_067235.1, read on the forward strand.
ATGACTTTATTGTTAAATTCCACCACATTTTACAAATGGAATTGAATTTGACTTTAGCGCTTCGACCGTGATCTGATGAAACTCCTGCCGTTTCATTGTAAACCCCTAGAGGTTTCACGAACCAGCGTCTGGGAAACCTTGAGATCCGTCAGACACCTGAACCCCAACTCTAATGCGCACCTTAAGGGTAAGTTAATCAGTGAGGAATCACGATCCATTTCCCGTTTGGATTCTCAGGGGACGTGGCCCGCCATCATGACCCTGGCAGTGTTCCCATCTTCTACTTAAATGGCCTGATTTATTAATGGTCCCTGATGCCACCACTGAATGTGTCCTGTCCAGGGTTTTAGTAGATTGCTCTGCACCTCTCTCAAGGCATAATTAATCACAAGTGCTGGAAGATCAGCCACAGTGACTAGCACGTATCTTCTGGGAATCACGCCACCATGACTCCTGAGTCGGATGAAGAGAAGCGTTTGAAGGTATGAAGTCACGTCCCGGGTGCCACTGATGTCTATGTTTTTCAATCACAGTTGAAGCAGTTTATTTTTGGGCCTGGAAGAGTCCTGGAAATTTCTGTGAATCCAAATATTTGTAGTTTTGCTCTGGTCTAAATTCGCCAGGTAGAAACTGCTTTTGCAAAGACATATAATACTAGAGGAATAGTTCACCCAAAAATAAAATGTATAGCATGATTTACTCACCCTCAAGCCATCCTAGGTGTATATGGCTTTCTTCTTTCAGCCAAACACAATCTGAGTTATATTAAATAATATCCTGGCACTTCCAAGGTTTATAATGGCATTGAATAGTGGCCGAGTTTTTGAAGCTCCAAAAAAAGCGCATCCATCCATCATAAATGTAATCCATACAACTCCAATGGGCTAATAAATACCTTCTAAAGAGAAGCGATGGGTTTTTGTAAGAAATATCCCTATTTAAAACTTTATAAAGTATAATCACTGGCTTACGGTAACACCCTTTTCTAGATCCAATCAATTCCCAGAAGGGGAAAAACGAGCCACACCCTCTCTTTCTCTTATTCAATATTTCATTTCACTCAGAATATACTGAAGTCGTCGCAACTTCCGGTTCACGCAGACTTTAAAAATCCTTATCTAGTCATCCCAAATGACTGTATAATCCAATGGAATTCATAAAATCTGGCATTTTGAACTTTATCATGTGTTTGGGAAGATGTAGCAAAAGTTTTGATATGAATTCAGATACATGCAATAAAGCTTAAGGTTATGTTTCCTCTTTATGCCCAATAATTATTTATAAACGAATACATTTATTCTAGTATTCATTTTACACAACTGACAAGCATCTCTTAGAAAGTATAAATGTAATAACTAATGAACAACTAAATAGCATTCATGCAAGAATCATGATAGTTAAAATTTGACTGGAATCCAGATGCAGACAGTTATTTTATTAGTATAAACCGAAGAACCAATTGCTCTAGTCTCCACATTGAGAAGTTTGCATTGAACAGTTGTGATTGAGAGATGTAAACATGAGCATTTCAATGCTTTCTTCAATTGGATCATTGCAGACTGAAAGATTGATTGTAAATAGTGGTCGAGAAAGTGGTGACTGGCAGAGTATTTTCTAAATTAGCCTTGCAGCTGAACATCAGCAGAGCGCTTGAAGTTGCACTTTTGGCAGCACGTCGACAGAATTAAGCGCCATCTGTCAGATTATGAAAGGCTGTGAACTGACATGTCACAATCGTATCACATTGGATAATTAATCTTCAAACAAGATTTGCATTTCGAGAAGGAAGTGGCAGTGCTTGCAAGGCAGCAGAAGAGCAGTGTTAATGTTTAGGAAAGTTTGGGTTTTAGTTCTGACTAAATCATTAGTGCTGGTCTTTGGGAGAAGAGAACTTTTAATTTGTAAATTAATATGGTTAAATGGAAGGTTACACTTTATTTAGATTGTCCACTTTAGACATTCTACTATAAGTAACTTTGCACCTACATGTCAGCTAACTCTGAGTATTAGTAGACTGTTAGGTTAGGGTTCAGGTTAGAAGAATAAGTTGTAGACATGTAGTTGCAAAGTTACTCATAGTCAGTAGAATGTCTGTTGAAGAGCATCAAAATAAAGCGTTAGCAGATATTAAGTCTTGAATGACTGCTAGTGGACTTGTAGCTTCAACCAACAAAAAATATTCAACCAGGCAATTTGGAATGTCTTTGATTTCTTGTTTGGTAACTTTTTATGTTAAGATGTTTAACATTTCTATGTTTGTTAATGCATTAGTTAACTAACAATTGAAAAAAACTATAATAGCATATTAATTTTTTCCAGTATAACACATTTGTAGGCTATATACATGTACATGAAGTAACAAAAAATGGTGTAAATTACCTTTTTAAACGTGTTGTTCATTGATACCTAATGCATGTTAACGAATAGAACCTTGTTAATTGTTTGAAACATCCAACCTGCCAATCATCCAAGTCAGATGGTTAAATCCAGTCTTTGTTTTTCTTTTGCTGAAGAAGCCAAACATAAAAATAATAACATTAGCATGTAAAACAATGACAGTAGCTCTTGTGTTTGGCTGTTGGGTAATGCTTGTTATGATCTGCTTCTCCGGAGGGCCATATTTCATCCAGCGGGCTGCCATAAGGCACTACTGTGTAAAATAGTTATTGTGTTTTGCCTCTCTAGAGGGTTCCCCCCTAATTGACTGCTTGAAATATGAAGTTCATGGAGAACCATGTGGTTCATTGTTGCGTTTGTCCTCTTCTAGAGATGAGATATAGTCCTGATGCAGATGTGAGAAGAGGACCTTGTTGTGCCTGTTGGTGCATCATATAATGAAGGATGAGCGAATCCCTTTCCATTTTGGCGAGCCATCCCGGCTCCGAGCGCTCGCGCCGCTTACGTCCTTCTTATTCTGATGTTGTTCCAGTGCAAGTCATATTGAAAGTTCCTACAGGTAATTACAGGCTCGCCAGGCATGCTTTCTGCAGAACAAGTGTGAAATATGAAATCATCTGCCATTTGCAGATGTGCACAAGGGCGGCTTTTGGAGGGAACAAACACACATTTCCTTCTGTTCTCCTTTCTCGGCCAGCCAGCAATAGGGATTGTGTGAAATGTGGAGGGAGTGTCATTGTGACACGCCGGCGCACGTGTTTTCTCGCCGTCTTATTGACAGATGCATGTGTGACTGGAAGCAAACATATCGAGCTCCCCCGTCTCGTCAGTCGTCGGCGAGGCAAGCTAGCTAATTTTCTCCTCGCAAGCAGCTGCATAATAGGATCTGAGGCTCGCTTTGTTCTGTGTTCCACCGGGCATCACAGATTAGCTGCAATTAATCTTAGTTAAGAGAGCCCTGTGTGTGCCTGACACCCTTCTACGCCGGGAGGGATGCAGCGCTGCCACTGCTGCAGAAAAGCAGAGGGGAAAATAAACATCAGGCTGCTTTATACGAGTCAATATCTTGTGCCTCTAATGGGACAAGATTCGACCAAAGCAACCCTTCATTTGACAAATACATCCCATCATTCAAGCTGTTGTGCTTCGCCCCTCCTTTTACTTCTTTCCTTTGCAGCGCGCACCTCGTCAGTCCCATGGGATTCTCCTCACGGACTGTCTTCATGCTCAGGCTCCGGCCCGTTCTCTTTCAGAGATAGCCCATGCCTTCTTGCTGGCGACTGTTAAATCCATGCTAGATCTATTGGGGTCTATTATTGCTGTGGACACCAGATTTCTCAGGTCTAAGCTAAGGATGCACAAAATTACTTTTCAATTTCTACTAATTGGTTTTTAGGCTGGTTGTGGGTTCATCTGACCCTAAACGGACATTGGGAATTTATTTTTTTTCTTCTTTTTTGACTAGATACACAATAAAACCAAGAGTCTTAAAGGGATAGAGCACCCAAAAATGAAAATTAAGCCATCCAAGGTGTAGATGACTATCTCCTTTCAGACGAGTTATATTAAAAAAATATCCTGGCTCTTCTAAGCTTTATAACAGTAGTGAATGGGGCTCGAGACTTTGAAGCCCAAAAAAGCGCATCCGTCCATCATAAAAGTAATCCATACAACTAGAGGAGGTTAATAAAGGTTTTCTGAAGCGATGGATTTTTGTAAGAAAAATATCCATATTTATTTAAAACTTTATAAACTATAATACCTAGCTTCCGGCAAACAGCTGTACGCATCTAGTTACGGTGAAAGAGTGACCTCTGACCTGACGCATAACGTTGGATGTAGGAGTATCGTAAGCTTAGACGCCTCTTGCGGTTCAAACAAATAGGGCTAAGAAGCTCCTCTTCACTTATATTGAAATCTTATGACATTTCTCTTTAAAAATCCTCATGTTAGACTTCTAATTCGTGAATAGTGATTTGTTTTGCTCTATCTTCTGCGCTTCCGTGTTCGTCAATTCATCATTCGTCGTGTCGGGTTAATCTTCCGCCGTAACTCGATGCGTACGGCTGTTTGCCTGAAGCTAGTTATATTTTAGAAAGTTTTAAATAATGGATATTTTTCTTACAAAAACCCATTGCTTCGATTCAGAAGGCCTTTATCAACCCCCTGGAGCCGTGTGGATATCTTTTATGATGGATGAATGCACTTTTGGGCTTCAAAATCATGAGAACCATTCAATATTATTATAAAGTTTGGAAGAGCCAGGATATTTTTTTTATTTTAATAACTCCGATTGTGTTCGTCTGAAAGAGGATAGTCATATACACCTAGGATGGCTTCAGGGTGAGTAAATTATGAGGTAATTTTAATTTTTTGGGTGACCTATACCTTTTTTAAGATTCATCTTTATACTTTATTGACTCAAAAATGCTTGTGGTGGGGAATTTAAAAACTGAGGTATGACACTGGGTTGTGCGCAAGGCTGCCCCTTAATATTTGACTAACTGTTAGTCGACTAGAAGAGGCTTAGTCAACCAAAATTGTTTTAGGCTGTTAGTCGCAGGAAAAAAAAACCTTGTGGTAAAGTCATGCAGTTCACGAGGGACAGATCAGGTCGTTAACAGCGGATCCTTGTGGTAATTACAGTATATCAGGCAGGAAATCAAAACATTCACCTATCATCCATCAACCTCAAATATGGCTTATCATTTGAAACCTGTAAGTAGCAACTTTACATGGTAGCTCGCTCTAACGTTAACCTAGATAAATGTGCGCTATTAGGCGCATATCCAAGTGTTTGTATAGAGTGTGAACCTGAAGTATAGTGTGCTTACTGCATTGCATGGAGGCGCCGGCGCGATCACTGGCATTTTTTTACTGATAACAGCGGACACAACTTAAAATACTTCGCCATTTTTGGTCAAAGAGTATAAGATAAGAGTAATACATCATTCAAAACTGTAGTTTTATTTGTGTAAACTCAAAATAAGAAAACGCTGTGCCTTTGTAAAATAAAGAAAACAAACAGGATGCGTTTTCTGCCGTCTCGGTCTCTGTGACCTGGAGCGCGTCACAGAAATGAACCAAAACTCATACTTTCCTCACAGAAATGAGAAAAATATCTATAGAAAGCTAGAAATGTGTACTTTTAAACAAACCAATTCGAATAGAAAACAAATACTATCTGCTTATATAATCTGTAAGAAACATGCATTTTTCTCTATAGGTGCGTCCACTGCTTCATCTTTGCAGCTGACGCTGACTCAGAAAACACTAGTTTATTAGTAAATAATTAAAATGTCTCTTTTATATTTTTTCCCCCAATACATTCATATCATTACTTTTGCCGGTGCTTTGTGGTGAGCTTTATGTGTGCGCTTAAGCGCGGAATAGGCTGTATTACACCTATATATATATTTTAAACGCTTATAGTTTAGTATTCTCCTCAGTATACATTAAAGTAATATAAATGTGCGAATAGTCAACTAATGGCTTAAGTGACTAACAGTCAACTAGAAAAATTTAGTCGGGGGCAGCCCTAATTGTGCGCAAATCGGAACTGAATTAATAACTTTTAAATTCTGTTTCAATCGCTGAATTTTTGTTTAGAGTTAGCGTGTAATTGAATGCAGTTTGTTTAAATGTGAACAAGTAGAATTAAAATGAACATTCATAAAACATGAATTCAAAACCCTATTTTGAACTAGAAAATCCAAGACACTTTGAATGTTGTCGTCTTTGAAAGTTTTGAAAGACGTTTGAAAAGTCTTGAAGGTTTATAGGCCAGATAAACAAATTTAAAATGTCATATATTATTTTATAAATTTCATCATATTTAATTTATCTTGTTGGCTGAGATGGAATTCACAGAATGCATTACCTGTGTTGAACTTGCAAATTCCTCTTCCCTTGCATTCAGTTTCTAATTTAACTTCCTGTCACCAATTCAATATCACACTGATGAATTGAGCAGGAGCCAGTTCTTCTTCAATTCTGAACCTTTCACAATCCTGAATGCAACAGATTTTTTTTGTCATCTAAATAGTTGACGCCAAAGCCTGTCCCTCACAGCCTTTTCGTTTGCTTTAAATTAAACATGGCGTTTACCCTGACTAATGCCCACAACACTCTAGAGTGAGGTAATGCTGTTGGCCTGCTGTCTCTGTATTAATTCTCGCCATGGTTTGTGCTTAATGAACCAGGATCCCGTTTTCTCTGTACTGCAGCTTCATCCGGTATTGGCAGACCTTGCCGGGTGGAGGCAGTGGCGCAGTAGATTGCCACGACGGGAGGCATCTTGTTATTCCAAATGGAAGACTGGTGGGTGTCAGAGGGCCCAGTGTTGACCTTTGTTGGTTGAACGTGCACAGTGGTGGTTTTAAATCATCTGGTTTAATCTTTTTTGGGTTAAAGCTGGCGTTTCGGATTGGCCATTTTGCAGTACCATCACGCAGGCTGCACAGCCGTATCAAATTAGAGAATTGCAGCTTTGGAAGGCTGAGACGCATGCATAATGCAGATCTCTATCCATTTGATTGTCACTGCTGCGGCCTGAAGGAGCCGTGGCATTGTCTTTCGGTATGGCTGTGGCACTTTCTCAGGGTTCATTGGGAGGAAAAATGAAGCTGGAATCCATGATGATTATCCTTGGAGGTTCTGGTTTGGCTTGTCGGGGTGAATATGGTTGTAATTTGTCTAATCGTTGCTGTGGCTCATGGTTATTTGAGGCATAAATCTTAAGCTATGTAATTCAGAGGCGTAGATGAAGCTATTCGTAGTGGTTGTTAGTCTTGTGTGCACCATTATGAATGGATAACTTTCTTGCATTACAATTTAATGCAACCACGTCAAACTTTCTTACAATACAATTTTAAAGGGGACCTATAATGCCCCTTTTACAAGATGTAATAGACACATTCTGGGGACACCAGAGACTTAAGTAAAGTTTCAGCTCATAATACCCCACAGATCATTTATTATAGCTTGTCAAATTTGCCCCTATTTGGGTGTGAGCAAAAACACGCCGTTTTTGTGTGTGTCCCTTTAAATGCAAATGAGCTGCTGCTTCCGGCCCCCTTTCCAGAAGAGGGTGGAGCTTTAACAGCTCACACTTCGGTTGCTCAACAACAACAAAGCTGGAGAATCTCACGCAGCCAAAATGAGGATTGTCAGTAACGGTGTTCAGCCTTACATTGTTCAAACCGGAGTCGACACTGATGGAGAGACTCAGGAAGAAGTTACAACTGGACGTTTCTGAATGGTTAGTGGATAAATTTATGTAGTTGCTGTGGAGTTGATTCAACTCATCGACTAGCATGTGTCGTCATGTTAATCTTTTGTGCAAATCCAGTGTTGAATTGACCCTCGTTTGTGAAGCAGTCAGGCGTAAAATGACGGCATGACAACAACACTCTACTACAACAACTCTTCCTCTTCTCTAAAGCAGCCCAACATGGCCCCGCCCCCTTTGTTGCATGTTCTTGGGGGTGGGGTTTATGTAAATTTTAGTGTTAGTGATGTCACCAACTTGGGAAGAAGCCCGTTGTAGTCCCTACCAGCCGTTTGTAGTCCTTAAACAGAGAATTCTGTACAAGAAAATCTCCTTTGCATTGAACTTTGAGCGTTGTAACTTCGCAGATGTTGTTTATGCTCAAACAGCAACATTACACACTAAAGTCAAATCAACCACCCTTTTAAATGATTTATCATAATCTCTGCATTTTGTTTCTTTTCCAATTGGAACTAAATTTATGAAACAATTTGATTTAAAAGAAAAGTTGATGTACTCAATGCAATGACATGTAAAAAAAAATTAAATCCTCCAGTGGTGTGTTTTGAAGCCATTTATTTTATTCGCTTTTCTTAAGTCATATATTTTCCATTTAATCCAACCTTGGATCAATATTATTGAATGCAAACAGGTTATTGCTATTGGAGTGCCTGCAATCGACCATCTATGCAAATTCTCCAAGGATTCGAATGTTCTCCTATCTGACATGATCAGGAACATCTTTCCTCGCTGTGGCTCCTCGGCTGGTTCTTGCACTACGGTGAATTGGTCGTAAATCAGATGCGTGTCGTGACCATTTGGAAAGCGTGCGAGAACACATTACAGATGGACCTGCGGTGCAAAACATGCCCTTGATGTTTGATTTCGTATGCTGCTTCTGTTTGGTAGCGCCATGCTGTTAATGGACGTGCGGAAAAGAGAGTCGAATGAAATTGCGCTGGCATTATACTTCATGTCTTCTAGCCTGCGGCTCAAGTCTATCAGCCCCGGCCAATAATAAGCAATCCATTTGCAACTCCAAGCCTTGATGAATTACAATGTGTGCCTGAGCGGTACATGACCCGACAAGTGGTGGATGTGAAAGCGTGCAATTCCAGACGCCAGTTATTGCTCTCATGTTTGACGGGCCTGTTTGCCAAACGGGATTCATGGTTGCCCTGACACTAAGAAATCAGGCCCCACGAAAGGCAATAAATTATTCTCCTGCTTGACACGAGCTCTTATTACCTGTGTCACTCTACATAGAAGGGACGTGTTGGCCTAATGGCGGATTTCGTCAGGGGAAGAATTTTCCGGCACAGTCGCTGACAAATCTAATGTCACTGCTCGTCCAGGTAATGACGTCTTTGCCTCCCACTTGGCTTGTGTTTCACACTCGAGGCTTGACAGCAGAGCCCAGTGTTTCATGAAATTAATGCTCCTTTCTGTGGTGGAGTAACAGTCTAAGTAATTCGGTCGGGTGGGGTTTGACCCTCAAGTGCCAGTTGCGCACAAAAGCCTTTGAATTATCCAGAACCCTTAGTCGTCACAACAATGGGACGCAATGCTCTGCAATCCCGGCTTTCTGCACTCGCCCGGCTTAAATGAGACTTCAGCTTTCTGTGAAGATCAAGGGAGTGAGTTATCGCCCTGAAATACCAGTGTTCAAAAGCCATTTATGCAAAGGGAGCACCCTTCGTTTTGTTTTGTAACTGACGACTGATATTCAGGGCTTGAAATTAACTTTTTTTTGCAGACCAGCCGCTGTGGCTAGTGGTTTTCCAAAGTTACTAGCCACTCAGCATTTTCACTGGCCGCCATTTTGACATTGAAACCATGGGGAAAAACTGCAATATAGATATTTTTAAAGACCCTGTGTGGTGAAAGTCAAGTTTTTAATGTTTATATGTCTATGCTGTTTTTAATATGCTTTAAGACAAACATTTTTCATATTCATATATCAACACCATTGCTGAGTATTTTCTCCTTAAAACTGTAGTGGAAAAAAAAAAAAAAGACCCCAAAAATCGCTGGTGTCTGTGACGTCACAAACTACCTTGTAACCAATCACGTCAATGTGCCGGCAGGTTTTAGCATGTCATTAACAGCAAAATAGCAGGGGAGTCTCGAGAGAAACCAGGATATCCCGGTATATTTTTCTGTTGATATAAAAAATAGTGTCGGTTTAGCAATATAGCGGGTGTATGATGTATATTATGAAGTTATGATGAACTATATACTTTTCTTCACTGACATTCTGAGGAGTTTAAAGTGTTTGTAAGGATACTGATTGTTAGAAGGCAGCTGTCTCACTCTGAGATGGCTAACAGGAACATGGTTTGTGTAACGTTAGCAACACATTGTTAGCTGTTTGTCAAGCAAAAGGCTAATCACATTAATTACCATATGTGTCCGATGTTGTAAAGAGCGATACCATTGTGCAGCGTTTACCTCAGTAAGTTGAGCGAGTTCATCTCTGAGCTGGCGTGAGCAGGTGGAGGCGGAGCTAATTTGCATATTCTTTGATCCGCGTATACTAAATGAGGCAGGGGTGTAGTTACATTCAAGCAATTTTAAGGCATGAAGAAATTTTTTCATAGGAAAAAACATTTAAATGTATCATTTTGGTGATTAAATATGAGTTTTAAGGGATAAAATTGACTACAGGGGGATTTTAATATCTCAAAATTTGGCAGCAGGTTTATTAGGCTGCTGTCACTTTAATAAATGACACGCAGATTATACTGTTACACATGCGTTTTCTTTCTCAACTGTTTACGATTACTTCAAACATAACTGACTGTGTTTACGTGAATACTCACCAAGACCGGCGTTTTGTGTATTCTTGACTAAGCGCGATAAGCAGCGAAAAATAACTCAATTTAGTACTGAGAGGCAGATCTATGCTCGTGCACTTTGGTGTGTGAGAACAAAATCTGCGGGAATAAATGAAATTATGCGCAATGCACACAATCCCACCGAAATTCAAGCCCTGTAACACCAACAACATTCATCCGGAGCAAATGAAACGAGGCGGGTTTGTGTGTCGACTCTCTGTTGGAGAGAGAAAGCGCAGTCGTGTATCTATTCTGCGGAAAATGACTATTGGAAGCATTTCAGATATTTCAGTATTGATATGCATCGAAAAATCGATCTTTTTGACACTACATTGCACTTAGTTTATTATTTCAGAGGCCTTTTTAAAAGATTACTGTTAAAAATTGCATGTGTGAAATAAAAAAAAAAAATAAAAATAAAAATAAAATAAAATAAAATATACATACACACACCCCAAAGTGGCCAGTAGGAGTGACTGTTACACGCCACTGTTGAAATCTACCTGCAATTGGCGGGTGTTAATGTCAATCCCTGCTGATTTTTAGCATTTGCATCCCAAGTTATATGGTGGATTTCTCCCAAAAAAGCAACTTTGTATTTTCTGCTGTAGGCATAAAAGCCATTTTGCTCATTGTTGTGATGTTTCACGCTTTACCTTTCCATTGGTGACTATTGTAAAAGTTGCGTAAACGTCCTCGCCTCATTTAGCATGGGTATTTTTAGAGGGTTTCATATCAAGCAAGTGTCATTGTGAGGCTTCCATGGGAATGCAAATTGCATCTCTGGCTGAATGTATTGCCTCATACCCATCAGCTTTTACAGCACTGTAGGGATTGTTTACTATGGCAGAGCCGTCTTTCCTCTAGAAGCGGGGCCTTGAGAGTGTTTATTTTGGGGCTTGAAGATTTGAATCGCTTGTTTGGCTTCAATTTAGTTCTTTAAAACGTCGCCCCCCTCGTGCATTCGCTTGGAGGAAGCCAACCAAGAGTTTCGGAACAAATTACATCTCGCTGTCTCATTCATATTCACCGTCGCCTGTCAGGACCTAGCGGTGATGAATTTAGTTGTTAGGCCTGGTGGGCACGCTCGAATTTGCCAAAGCAAACGCTTGTGCTGAATTCATTCCACGCACGCAGCTCGGGGACCGATCGCTGGATACGGAGGCTGCCAGTCACCTGCCATCAGAGGAGTCGATTGGGATGGGCGTGGAATAGCAAAAGGAAAGGTTTCGCCTGGAAGTGCTCTTCTCGGAGGAATATCATCATCTGCAGAGTGCTGAGAGTGCTGCTTGCAGCGTGTAACGGAAATGAAGAATAGTTCTTCTACTTTATTATGCTTTCATCAAGCTGTCTCTACAGCGGCTGTGCTTTTAAGGCAAGCCAATATTTTGCTTTATGTTTGGGTTTTCTACATTACAGCCATGTGTTTTTTGAGATTGAGTTGTGCACGTCAACCGTTCCAGTCTCCTCTGGGAAATATTATGGTTAAGGGATCTCATCTGATGTTTTTTTTTTCCCCTTAAGCCAACACCAATTTTAAACTTGAGTTTGTCCTTTGTACATGCACACACTCTGATAGACGCCTAATCCTCTTGATATTTGATGAGACTTTGTTTGTTTGATGAAATATTGTGTCTGTGGAGGTGCGGTCTGATTTGCAGCGTCTTGGGACGGTCAAGAGGGCCTCAGATACACCTGTTGAGTGTTTGCCAGTACACAAGCTGGTCCTGAGTAATAGTTGTGTGTCTTTGGATTATTTAGTTTTGTGTTTCCAAAGGCTTTTCTTCCAACTTGAGACTGTAATAATGCTAGAAAGACAGGAAACATACTCTGTGTAGGAAATGCTTTTAGCTCTGTGGAAGCATGTTCTTGTTTGTTGTTGCATTTTGAAATGTCTGTTATGCAAGTACGTGTTGCTTTTCAAGTTTGTATTACAGATATGTTTTCCCAACATTTTTATTATTATTATTATTATTATTATTATTATTATTATTATTTTTTTTTTATATTTATTCTGTCGATTAAGCTGAGGTTCCAAAACAATAGTTCCCAAAAACATTATTATTATTATTATTATTATTATTATTATTGGTGGTGGTTATTATTATTATTATTATTATTATTATTATTATTATTATTATTATTATTAATTAATTATTATTAATTATTATTATTGGTGGTATTTATTATTTATTATTATTTATTATTATTATTATTATTATTATTATTATTATTATTAATTATTATTGGTGGTTATTATTATTATTATTATTATTATTATTATTATTATTATTATTGGTGGTGGTTATTATTATTATTATTATTATTATTAATTATTATTATTATTATTGGTGGTATTTATTATTATTATTATTATTATTATTATTATTTATTTGTTATTATAAATAATTCTAATAGAAATAGTATACATTATATTACTACTAATTCCTAAAATAAATAGTGCCCAAAAACATTCACAGTAAATGATTATTATTAACAGTAATAACAATGTCAATAACAATATTTATAATAATAATAGTATACATTATATTAATGATAATTGTAGTAGTAGTAGTAGTAGTAGTGATAATTCCTAAAATATAAACAGCATTTATTATTCAATAATAATATTGATGATGATGATAATAGTAATAACGTAAAATATTAATGGCATATGTTATGCAGCAATAATAATTTTTATTATTATTCCTTAAATATAAATGGCATATATTATTTAATAATGATAATAATGAAAATAATACCTAATATAAATAGTATTTATTTGATACTTATAATAACTCCTAAAATAAATATTAATGGCATATATTATTCAATAATACTGATAATACTACTAACAATATTAATAATAGTAGTAATAATAATAATGATGATAATTAATAATAATAATAATAATAATAATTTCCTTTTAATTTAATTTACCCAGACTTTTGAAGTTAACTCTATCGCCCCCTTGAGTACTAAGATTTGTTACCACCACATACACACAATGGCTTACATAATTATGTTCAACAAGACTTGTTTCAGGAAGTATGTTTCAGTCCCATCCTCACTCTGGAGAAAAAACTTGATGCTCCAACGACTTTTGGCCGGCGCTCCGTTCTTCAAGGCAATTTCCGTGACGATTCTTTCTTTTTGCTTTCATCCAGTAAGTCACGGAGTGGTGACAGCATGTCAGGATCCTGCTCTTCAACAGGAGGAGACCGTTCCTCATCCCACGCTTCTCTGTCCTACTCCTCCAACTGCCTGGAAAAGCTTGGCACAAGCAATTAAACTTTCCCCAGTGCATGGATTTGAATCGGCTTTATCCGAAAGATACCCACTCTCTTAAACACCATCTCCTGGAGTGTGCACTACACATTTGCTTGCCTCCCAGTAGGGTTTATTTATAAGCAGGCACATCTGAGTCGAGGTGTGGAGTCTGTCTCTCGTTTGTTCAGACCGATTCATCTGCTTCTCTCCTCTCCTGCAGATGTGACGTTCACGCTGCTCCAGCTGAAAGTGAGCCGTCCCTGTGTAAATCCTTGTTAAAGTTCACTGCTGTCCCCTCTTCACCCGGCATTCTGATGAGCTGACATCTCTCCCCATAATCTGCTGCCCTTCTCTTCTCTTTTCTCCTGTCTGGCTGTGCCAGATCACTCGAGCAAACTTACAAAGGCTTGTTTTTTTTTTTTTTACAGACCGTGCACCTAAAATTTGTATTGAGACTTATCGGATTAGGATGCAGTGTTCGTAGGTGCTGTGCTTTATTAGAGCTGTTTTCCAAGGCAAGACATCTGCATAACTAATGTTGATCAGCATAGAAATGTAGTTCCATTACTGAATACATGATTCTGACAACTTTACAGTTCAAGTAACACACTTTTTTTTTTTTTTTTTTTTTTTTTTTTCTTTTTTGCATGGAAGTATTAGTATAAGCACCTTAAAGGGGACCTAATGCCCCTTTTCACAAGATGTAATATAAGTCTCTGGTGTCCCCAGAATGTGTCTGTGAAGTTTCAGCTCAAAATACCCCACAGATCATTTATTATAGCTTGTTAAATTTGCCCCTATTTGGGTGTGAGCAAAAACACGCCGTTTTTGTGTGTGTCCCTTTAAATGCAAATGAGCTGCTGCTCCCGGCCCCCTTTCCAGAAGAGGGCGGAGCTTTAACAGCTCACGCTTCGGTTGCTCAACAACAACAAAGCTGGAGAATCTCACGCAGACAAAATGAGGATTGTCAGTAACGGTGTTCAGCCTTACATTGTTCAAACCGGAGTCGACACTGATGGAGAGACTCAGGAAGAAGTTACAACTTTTAGACGTTTCTGAATAGTTAGTGGATAAATTTATGTAGTTTCTGTGGAGTTGATTCAACTCATCGACTAGCATGTGCCGTCATGTTAATCTTTTGTGCAAATCCAGCGTTGAATTGACCCTTTGCCGGGAGTTTGATTGACAAGCGATCTAACCAATCATAACGCCGAATCCGCCATTTTGTCCGACAAAGCAGTCAGGAGTTAGATTAACCTCAGTGAACTTGAACTTGAAAAATGGTCTGTATTTACGTCTTTACGCGTTTTAAACATTCCTTCTGATGTTCATTCATGTTTATTTGATGCTATAAATGAACTAGTAGGAAGAGATGATCGGTTCACGAGCCGTTTGAGCTGAGGTGCTACAGTGATCTGTCACGACACATTAAAGAGCCACAAAACGGGTTTTATTGTTTGAATTTCTTTAAAAAAAATACACAATTTGAAAGCTGTGACATTGTTTAATATCATAAGTAACCTGCTCTGTCTTGTCTGTCGACGTGTTGTCAGTGCTTTGCTCCGATGTATTTTTAACTGCGTGTGGTGTGACAGCACCATGGCTTGTCGGACAAAGCAACAGTAACTAAGGGGGGTGGGTCTTTGCGAAGGGTCAGTTGACCCTCGTTTGTGAAGCAGTCTGCCGTAAAATGACAGCATGGCAACAACTTTCTTCTACCTTTCTTCTTCCTTCCTTTGTTATAATCAGAATAAACAATAATTCTGCCTTTTTAAATGGTAGGTTGTCTATGGTTTGTTTATGCCTCATCCAATAATAATTTAAACATTGGTACGTTATTATCATATGTGTGCTAGTATCTAGATATAGGTGTGTGTTATAATGATATGGAGCTCTGTAATCCATCACACACCGTTGGGAAGTCACTGCGTTATTATTGTGCTTTTGGTCAAATGAATGCGCTCTGGGGAAATTTGATATTGGGAATCCACCCAGCCATTGTTCTTCCAGCACCTCACTCTTACGCTCTCCCATGATGCACCAGCATGAAGCCTTTCGCTTTGACTAATGAACGGCCCTGGAAATGTCAAACTTTTCTTTACCCAGCACAATCATTTGTCATAAAGCAGATATAAACTCATTTTCTCTCTCTTTATCTCTTCCAGTTCAATACCAGATGGAGATGATGAGGAGTCTCCGGCATGTGAACATCGACCATCTCCACGTCGGCTGGTATCAGTCCACGTACTACGGCTCTTTTGTCAGCCGAGCCCTGCTGGACTCGCAGTTCAGCTACCAGCATGCTATCGAAGAGTCTGTGGTGCTTATTTATGGTGAGTCTCATTAGATACAGTAAGAGCGTATTACTCGCATTCCAACTGTAAAATGTATTTAGGAGGATGTGTGCGAATAAAAAGTTTGTTTAAATTTAAGGTTAATGTCTGTTCACCCAAAAATGAAAATTCTCTCAATTTTCTCACTCTCAAGTTGTTTTAAACCTATTTGAGTTTTTGTCTGTTGAACACAAAAGAAGATATTTTGAGGAATGTTGGTAATCAAACAGTTTCTGGTTCCCATTGACTTCCTTTTCATACTATTGAAGTCAGTGAGGACCAGAAATTACCCACATTCTTCAAAATATCTTCTTTTTTGTTCAACAGAACAAAGAAAACTCACCGTTTACAGCCATCACAGACAATTTACTTTGGAAATACATTGTTTTTAAAGCTTTTTAACAGTTATAGCACCACCTATGGTCCGATCTCTGTAAAATTCTGCATGCCTGTTTAGAATTATGTCGCATGTGCTTACCGAATTTTTTTGTTTAGGAGTTATAGGCTTTTGCCTGCACTTGGCCACGCCCATTTTCTAAATATTATAGCTATCCAAAGGGTAAAGTTCAACTTTTTTTTAAATAATTATTGGTCTAGAGAATTGTACTGCGCTGGTTTGGTTCCAGTCGGGTGAAAAACCTAGGACTAGTTCGTAAAAGTAGCTTTTTTACATAATCGTGAATATTTAATGAATGATTTGATTGACAGCAGTGGTTCTTGAGGCAAAGTGGTTCAGTATGAGGAGATCTATCAAATGATAGGAATATTGTGTGCATGTGTGAAACACCACCTGATTACGGAGTTGTAAAACTCGTTTTTCAAAATTCTTACAGACCTCTAGGGCCACAAGTTGAACATGCCCACTGAGTTTTGTTCCGATCGGCCTCCGTTAACTTTGTCTAATAGGAGCTCAAAGTTCATTGGCCGATGGCGGCCACGTTTTTAGACCAAGCAGCCATGAGTCAATTTTCAAGTCAATTGTACTAACGGTTGTGTAGTTATAGGTGTTTTCATGTTGGGTGCTTTGAGTGTTTTTCCATTTGTTAAGGTGGTTTTATAATGTTTTATTCCCATTATGCCTGAGAACACCTTTTGCGGTGTTAAAGTCTTTTAAATCAGTTGCGTTCTTGTTGGTTTCATTTAAAGTGTATGATGCTGACATGCTGAGGATTGTCTTGTGGTTGTTGATCAAGGTCTTCCTGTTGCTCGGTCAAGGGTTCGATACACAAACTTGCAGAATGAATGCCTTGAATACGATGCAAGTCTCTTGAGATGAAACCATCTGTGAGTTGCATGAATGTAAAGTGCATTGGTACAATGGTGTGTGAAGTGTGTACTCAGGACTGGAGTATTTTACTGCCCTGTATTCCACACTCGGTTCACGGCTGCCGTGCTTTATATTTAATCATGCCCCCTTTAAACCCATCAATAATGCAGGCTGATATATTAAAGGCTAAATAAAAATCTGCTCACATCTCTCTGCATACCGAGGAAAGACGTCTTGCAGTTTTAGACAGTTTCTGTGTGAATTTTGAACCGAAAGCCGTGTTTTTAGTGGAATTTCATCCAATGCATTTCAAGACATGACTTAATGCACTTTTATTTTACATTTATGCATTTAGCAGACTCGTTTATCTTAATATTTAAATAAAGCGACTTGCATTGCATTCATCAGGTGATAAATATATGATAAAGTTTTGCAATCCTTGTCTTGCAACTTGAGACGTCTGATATATAAATGCATTTCCAATGTAACAAATGAGTATTTGTGTTTCAAATGCTCTGGTGTTCAAACATTCACATTAAGATATGAAGTAGTCTTGCTTAAAAATGAAAACCGACAGTTCTGGACACATTGGTTAAATGCTATAGTTTTTTTTCCCCCTTTATTTGATATGACTTATTTAAATTGTTAAATATATAAATAAAAACCATATAAGTATAATAAATAATGCAATGGTTCGAACCCATGACCTTTCCAATGCAAGCGCCATGCTCTATAGTTTAAGATCCAAACATTAGATTGGGGTGATTAAAAACAGCACTTAAAATCCAAAATCTGTTGTTTTTGGACTGGACAATAATATAAAAGTACAAAAGTACATTTATTTTGTTTTTCTGCGATTATATTGCGATATGGAAGCAATTGGAACTCTATTTGGAAAGAATGAATTATTTTTAGTTTGAAAATTTTTTTTTAATATTTTATGGTACTAATTTATATTTACGCTCAGTTAGGATCTGTTTATTACCCGTTAACCACTTTTTGAGTGTAGACCTGAAAATGACATTTCCGACTTAAACTGTTATAAATCTTTAATGCTTTGGATCACAGACTAAAGTTTGGTCTCTTTTTAAAGAAAATACTTATTGCTGAAGTGAAAGTAGAAAAAAAAAAAAACTTTAGAAGTTTACCTTTATTGTTATGAAAAATGCACAAAATACTATTTTAAATTTTAATACGAAATATATATTTTCCAAAACTTTTTTTTTTACTGTAACTGTGAGAAAATCAAAGCCATAAATCTAAACAAGTTGTTCCAAATTCGAGGTTATTTCAAAAAATTAGCTTTCAGTAAGATATTGTTTGAGCGCAGTACCAAACTCTTCCACTAGAGTTTCCAATTCATTCTCCAGTGCGCTCATTTTTGACCACGAGGAGCACAAGTGCAACTGCTTTTTGTGACCATGTAGCCTTTTGAATCATATCCATGATTTTTTTGTGTGCTCATATAGCAAATGGCAAGTTTACCACTCCTTTACCAAGTTTCGTACCATTCCGATGAAGTAAAAAAACCTCTTTCGGTCAAAAATGACCAAACAGTCGCAGAAGGTTTAAGCTGCACGATTGACAAACGTAATTGCCGATTAGATATTGTATTTGTAATTGCGATTATTAAAGGCATAGTTCACCTAAAAATGAAAATGGTCATCATTTACTCACCCTTTTAAAGAATGTTGGTAACCAATGAGTTGACAGTAGACATCGACTTCCATAGTATTTTTTTTTTTTTCCTATTATGAAAGTCAATGTCTACTGATTGGTTACCAACATTCTTCAAAATATCATCTGTGTTCAGCAGAAGAAAAACATACAGGTTTGGAACAACTTGAGGGTGAGTAAATGACAGAATTTTTATTTCATTTCATTTTCACGCTGAACTGCATTTAAACGCAGTTGTCACTCCTGAAATGAATTGTCATGTCAGCCAGACGACTCTTATAAATCAGTCATGGAAAATGAGAACTGTGCGAGTTTTTCTTTTGTGTCAAACAGCAAAACGTTGTAGCGTGAGGCATTCATGACATCTCACATCCTGCAATCCAGCATCCTGTTGATGCTGAAATATATTGTGCATTGTATTATTATTATTATTATATAAAATGGCCACCGTGACTCTAGATGGACGTTCCTTTGGCGAAGCAAGGACATTTTTAAAGTCCGCTGGACCCTCTGCAGGGTGTGTGTGAGTGGCAGCTCTGATAAGGCCCGTGCGAACACTTCAAAGGCTTTGACGACTCTCTGACAAGCACATTAATTCAATACAACTCGCTTACTAAAAGCAGTGGCGAGCTTTTGTGGTCGGCGCAGCTTGATTATGAAAACTGACAGCACCTGCAGTCGATGATTTCTTTATGAAAGAGGGAGAAAAGGCTTCTCTGCGTGACCTCCTGCCCCTCGTGCCTCAGATTGGTTATCCGTCGGTGAATATAAATGTCTTGTAGGCGAGGGATGGAAGTGGTTGTTTTATGGCGCTTAACTCTGTGACCTTTCGGTTATTGTCATACGCCTTGTTCCCATTTCAAATGGAACATTGTATCGCTTATCTAAGCTTTTTCCTCTACTATGTTTATATCTGATAATCTGTTTCTAATCTGTAATGATAATAATAATAATAATAATAATAATAATAATAATGTAATCTGTATCTGTTTTAATGACCTGATGACTCTTGAACTGATTTGGTTCATTCAGGCTCATCCATACCCTGTGATGTATTTAAAGAGATGTTGCTATTGCTTCTAGAGAAAATGCAAGTGCAAATGTGTCGTATTTCACACATTGTGTGTGATATTTGTCACATCCCTCTAGCAAGATGGCAGCGTCGGCCAGTGTTTACATTAAATATGATTAAACCTGGATCATTGTATGTGCATGCTGCTTTTTTGGCAAATGCCATTTTTGGCAGAAAATGTTGGTGCATCACATATATCCATGTGAGTTCTTATCTCATGCTTTCTGCAGCTCTTCCAGTAGGTGTGATTTAGCTTGTGTTTCTTACAAACCTTACAGTCAAACTGTTTTCAACACCTTAAGATTCATCCATCCATAAAACCCTTTTTACTTGTTTGCTAGAGCTGCACAATTATTCATTAAAAGATGGTGATCTCGATTCAAACACACATACGATCTCATTCCTGAATGACAATGATTCATTTGTCTATTTAATCTTTGACAAAATCACACCGGAACATACAGATGTTTTCGCACTGCTGCTGATCCAGAGAGAGCAGTTGTCATGTATAGATATGAAACAGCTTTACAAACAGTCTTTTCAACCACAGAATATCATTATTTCTGTCTTACAAATATTCAAATCACAGAAGTACTGGGATAAAAGTTTATAGTTCAGATATAAACACTGATGTCTACAGTAGCGATCAAAACGAGCAAATCCTTTTGAAAGTAACTTGGGCCTTCAAATAACGATTGTATCAATTACATCATTACACCAGTAGGTGGCGACAAGTGACTTAATGTGTCATTGAATCATTCATTCAAGAGATTTGTTTAAAAATGTTGATTCAATCAGTAATGAAACAAGTGAAGTCTTTGAGTGAGTCATTGAATCATTCGTTCAAGAGATTCTTTAAAAAAACGCTGATTCAGCCAGTAATGAAACAAGTGAAGTCTTTATGAGTGAGTCATTGAATCATTCGTTCAAGAGATTCTTTAAAAAAACGCTGATTCAGCCAGTAATGAAACAAGTGAAGTCTTTATGAGTGAGTCATTGAATCATTCGTTCAAAAACACTGATTCATCCAGTAATGAAACAAGTGACAACTTTGAGTCATTGAATCATTCATTCAAAGCATTTTTTTTAAATAATTCATTCAAATTGAATATTTTTATAATACTTCAACAATTTAAATTTGATCAGAATCATGATCTTTATTTGAAACAATTTTTATCCAGAATTGTGCAGCTCTGTTGTTTTCCATCTAGTCTTTGTTCTTTAGTGTATTTGAACCTTGTTAGTGTAGCTTTTTCAGTGAACGTCCAGCAGTCTTCTCTACACGTTTGCAGACAAACCTGATATTTAGTCCCAAAAAACATCTGCTTCTCAAAATACAAACTCTGATCTACATGTTGTCTTTAAATCCAGTTGGCTTTCTTCAGCAACAGCAGTTGCACGCTTTCATATGCAGACAGCAATAGACTGCCGAGCTTCTAGGGAAAGCACTTTCTTTTTGAAACCGAAATTGGGCTTGAGGAAAAGTGTACTCAATATTTCAACAACTGAAAAAGACATTGTATTACCATTTCCACACTTCATTAAGTAGCAGGACCATTTCAAACAGTGCTAAGGTAATAAGAAATGTTTCTGTAGTACCGCATTAGCAGTCATTTTGTAAGGATGAGGTATCACGGCGGTTTCTGAGAGAACTGGAGAGATGCCGGGGCTTTGCTTTGTGCAGGTGAAGACTGAATAAAAGCCATCATTTCAAACAGTAATTATAATTCTCACCATTACTGTTGTTTTTCATCAATTCAGTGCTTCCTCGGTGAGCAAAAGTATCAGTTCAAAAGCCTATTTCAAACTTTTGAATTGTAGTGTGTATCAAATATCATCAAAAATATAATGAAATATAACTAATTATAGCTACGTCGCTCAGCCCTAAAATCTGCCATTCATGTCTTTAGTCTGCATTACCAGAGAGAATGTGAAATTCCTTCCTTTGTCCCTTTGAACCATGAAAAAATTATATTTGCGATTTAATGCCACAGAAAGAACCCATTTCTAATAATTGAGGTACTGCTGCTGTACACTGTAAACCGAATAAGTTGGCAAAATTCAAAAAAATTGAGGTAATCAGTTACATCAAATTAAGACTTAAGAAATTCAAAGTTTAAGTGAGCAGAACTGGCAGATTTCAATTTTGTTCATACTTTTTGATTGCTCCTAACTTGAAATGGTAAATTAGAATAGCAAAGCATTAAACACTACTAAATCTCCCACTTAACATTAATCTTGCACAAAAACGCATTATATAACACTTTAGCATTTACTCTCCCTTTCAAGTGTCATGACTAAGCATACTGGGAAATGGGAATCCCAGCCCAGTTTCAGGTAACTTTATAGGATTAGTTCACTTCAGAATTAAAATTTCCTGATAATTTACTCACCCCCATGTCATCCAAGATGTTTGTCTTTCTTCAGTTGAAAAGAAATGAAAGTTTTTTTTTTTTTTTTTTTTTTTTTTTTTTTTTTTTTTTTTTTAAGTACCGCGTAGGGCGAAAAACTCCATCTCATTTTCTCATTTTTCTCGTCCGACGTTGTTGTTGTATCGTTTTTTTTGCAAAGGTCGTTTGACTTAGTCTTTGCACATTCACTTTGTAAACACTGGATCGGTACTTCCACCTACGTCACGTGTGACCTTTCCAACGTGATCATCGCAGAGCGTTTTTTTTTTTTTTTTTTTTTTAGAAAATGGCCGATGGTTTCTCTAGATAAGACTCTTATTCCTCGTCTGGGATCATGTAGAGCTCTTTGAAGCTGCACTGAAACTGACATTTGGACCTTCAACCCGTTGAACCCCAGTGAAGTCCACTATATGGAGAAAAATCCTGGAATGTTTTCCTCAAAAACCTTCATTTCTTTTCGACTGAAGAAAGAAAGACATGAACATCTTGGATGACATGGGGGTGAGGAAATTATCAGGAAATTTTAATTCTGAAGTGAACTAATCCTTTAAGTTTGTCTAAATTAAAAGAAACATGTTCATAAAACTCAAAACAATGAAACAATTCAATTACTTAAAATGTGTTTGTTTCGTGAACTCAAAAGAAAAAGAAAGTCCTAAATACTCAAAGTTCATTTGAATGAACTAATTGAGTTTGCCCTTCTCAAACCAATTAAATATTCTGAGCGTTAGGGTTTACAGATCCATTGTAGATCTGAAACTGTTCATTTAACATTGATTTTAATCATGTCTTCAATCACATGCAGCACATACTTCAAGCGAAATCAAAGAACGAACTGGTGTGACGTCATTTCGAACAAGTTCAGGCAAAAACGAAGTTTGTTTTGGGAGTTTGAAGCGGTTTGCTAAAGCCAACTTTTCGGAAAAGTTCGCTCTGGCTGGTAAACGCCTTCGAACTCCCTTTGGTCCGTGGCGATGATGTAATAGGTAGGTGTTGCTCTGAGGCTCCGCCTTCTTTGAGGTGGAAATCTTTTCCAGTTCATTTCGTCTTTCCAGTCCATCGAGGACAGACATGCATAAGCGAAGAATGAAAAATAACTTCACCGTGAATATATCGCAGCGTTTAATGTCTTGAGAAAAGCAGTCGTGTTGCATCATGATCCTTTAACTGATTTGACAATTAGCAAGTGTTCCAAGAGGTATCAAGCATCACCTTGACTTATAAAATACCTCCTTTTGTTCATGCAAACCAGAATGCATTGGAAAAAAAACAATTCAAGATGGCAGATGAAGCAAAATAAATGTTGTGCTTTTCATTTAATACCAAAACACTTGGCTTGAATAGTTTAGATTAATTAAAAAATTGACTGTTTTACCCAGTATTTGTGTGTTTTTTCTTCTTATTGGAGTATTGCACCATTAACTGACTTTAACTCAAACTCTGTGTGAATCTAGCTTACTTTTTTGGTGTGTTTTGCTTCATAGATCCCATAAAGACTGCGCAGGGCTCTCTGTGTCTGAAGGCCTACAGGTTGACCCCCAAATTAATGGAGATCTGCAAGGAGAAAGACTTCTCTCCGGAGGGGTAAGACACTGTTTCTACTCTTACCAAATTAAAACGCGGCTTTCCATTTACTTCGGTCACTTCCTTCTCCAGTTACTATTAATCTGTTGCTAATGAGAAGCGTCTTCAGCGCACAAACAGAAGCGCGTCCCGGCTCAGAACGAGCCATCAGTGAGGGGCTTTTATTTGTCACGATGGGGCGTCTTTGAAGGAGTAGTCAGCACTGTCTGCCAAACAAACAAATGCACAAAGTTTACAACCTCACTGGCTTCTCGGCAGATGGTAATTGGTTTTAAATTGCTGCTAGACATAAGCCTAATGGGGGAATGTATCAGCAAAGCAGTGACGTCTGAGCGATCGGGAGAAAAATACCAACATAGTCTTTCGCTCGGGGACTCGAACGCTGAAGGGTTATCTGTGGGTAAAGAGGGTTCACGGATGCATTAGAGTTAACATGAAATCAAAGTCAGACATATTTACTGTATTAATGCATGTTACAGATCTTACTGTGCGTAATTAATCTATGAACCTTTTATTCTGAAATGATTTCTTTTATAATCCATCAAAACAACCACCTTTTTAGCAGTAGCTGGGTGATATATCGAAACTCTTATATTACCAGAAAAATATAGTAAATACCAAAATGATTTTTGCATTTCAATGAGTTAATTTAAACTCTGTAATCCACCAGAAAAAAAATATTATAATATTACACACACACACACACACACATACATATATATATATATACACATATATATATATATACACACATATATATACACACTTCATATATTCATCTATACATTTACACATTTTACATTTTATACTTTTAATAATAAATAAATAATCTTATATATTAAATATATATACTAATTATATATAATTTAATTTATGAAATTTATACATTTTATACATTTTAACTTATAACAACAATAATAGATACTAAAATTTTTTTTTAAAAATACTACTGCTACTAATAATCCAAAAAATTCCATAATTATATATTTATACATTTACATACATGCATACATACATACATACATATATATATATATATATATAACACACTTTTTTAGTTATTTATCAAATTTAGTTATTATATTATACATTTTGTTTTATACTTATATATATAAAATAAAATGAGTGCAAATCTAAAAAAATGCAATTTGATTTAATTATTAAATGTTTATTTTTATATTTTCATGCTAAAATAAATATATATAAATAAATATTGTTGGAGCATCTCTTTGAATTATTCTATTATATGAGAGAGATTAAATAGATATTATATTATACATTTTATGTATGCAATTGGATTAATTTATTAATTAATATTTATATAATTGTATGTTTTTCTGTATGCTCTTGATTTAAAAAAAAAAAATGTATTGTACAGTCCTTTTTTCAGCTGACGTCTCATAAAATGTCTGATTTCACTCAGAAACGTGTCATATTACAGATTTAAAATGGGTTAAGCGCTGTGTTTCATGTTGACATCAAACATATTCCGTGGCCTGTTCTGACCTTGTCATCTGCCAGCGCCCCCGGGTTGACACTCGTCATTCGGCGGCGCTGCTTGAATATTCATCTAGTTAAGGAGAGCAATGCTATTGATTATGAAAATAAGCCTCTATTTGTGTAGTGAACGTAGCCGGGTGGGTCATCGTGAATGATGCATACAGATCGCTTGTCAGGTTCATACGGAATATCAATCTGAAATCTGCGCTCCGGGTTTGTGAGGCGGCGCTATATTGATATTCCTCAAACATTCTCTTGCTCCTCCATAATTTTCTGCAATTCAGCTCAAATCGCAGAACATACGACTCGTTCAAATGATGGATTGTGGTCGGGCCAGTGGGTCCAGTGACCCTCTAACTGCTCTCAAAATGAGACGCCCGTAGTGCCCTGACACAAGCGCTCATCTAAAAGACAGATCAACGTTTATACCTGGTAATAACGTGCGTTTCATTGAATTGCATTGATTGAATTGAGGGAGGGTCTCTGTCTGTATTCATGCATGCTGCCACACGTGCTTCTCTGTATATTCCCAGATTTCTAATTTTAAAACCCTTTTCAGTAGATGATTGACATGTGAGTATTCAGTCTTTTGGTGGTGTTTGTGATGCATCAAGGTGCATTAGCATTTAAAAAGAAATTAAAAGTACTTCAACTGTGTTATAGACTCCCAAATTATAGTGTATATTTTTATTATTATTGGTTTGCCATCAATACAGACTGCATTTTTGTAACTGAATTTCTCTGTTTTCCCAGGCTGAAGAAGGCCTGCGTCGGCTTCGAGCACATGTTCGAGGAAGTCCCCATTGTCATCAAGAACTCTCATCTCATAAACGTGCTCATGTGGGAGCTGCAAGAGAAGAGTACGGTGGCTGACAAGCACGAGCTGCTCAATCTGTCAAGCAGGTCAGAATCCCCCCGACCCCTTTGCGAATTTTGGGGAAAACATTTGTCGTTTGCTGATTCATCTGGTCAGTTCGTGTCTTTTAAGCCTCTCTGCCACGGGTCTGTTTTGCTCAGGAAGTTGACCGAGAAAATGCAATACATGCTGACATGCCCTGACGGGCACAGTTTAATCTCGACACTCGAAATAGGGCTTGCGTGTTGTGTTCCCTGGCCTGAAGTAGTACAAAACCAGCCTTCTGGAAGCAGAAAAATGCTGCAAATGCAAAGCAGTGATTTTATTCCAGCATTTTTGATGCTTTTAGACAAATACAAACACAAGCATGCATCCTTCAAATCTAGTATATCATCCCCCATTATAATCTAAAGCTGTGTTTATATTTAATATTGGGTCCCACTTTATATCGTCTTTAACTACTACGTACTGCCATGCTGTCATTTTACACCGGACTGCTTCACAAACGAGGGTCAATTCAACGCTGGATTTGCACAAAAGATTAACATGACGGCACATGCTAGTCGATGAGTTGAATCAACTCCACAGCAACTACATAAATTTATCCACTAACCATTCAGAAACGTCTAAAAGTTGTAACTTCTTCCTGAGTCTCTCCATCAGTGTCGACTCCGGTTTGAACAATGTAAGGCTGAACACCGTTACTGACAATCCTCATTTTGTCTGCGTGAGATTCTCCAGCTTTGTTGTTGAGCGATCGAAGCGCGAGCTGTTAAAGCTCCGCCCTCTTCTGGAAAGGGGGCGGGAGCAGCAGCTCATTTGCATTTAAAGGGACACACACAAAAACGGCGTGTTTTTGCTCACACCCAAATAGGGGCAAATTTAACAAGCTATAATAAATGATCTGTGGGGGATTTTGAGCTGAAACTTCACATTCTGGGGACACCAGAGAGATATATTACATCTTGTGAGAGGGGCATAATAGGTCCCTTTTAAAAGGTCCTAAAAGCCTATTTTTTTTTTTGCACAATTAAATGGCTATTTGCATTTAACATCGTTCGTTATTCCTGATAACAGACCTACGGCCCACCAGATGAGAGCCACTGATCTAAAATTACGTTTTCTGGGGTCCATCAGTAATGCTGCTAGCCGGAGCTGGACGTTTTATTCTCCTGCAAATAGTCCTCTCTTCTAAATTAATTTGGCTAATCCAGTTAGATTCCACTGAATTTTATTACAGATTGAGTCGAGTCCGTTTCCAGGAGAGCAGTTCCCAGAAATGAGCCTCATTACATTCAGAATAATTTTTTTTCTTTTTCTTTTACTAATATGAGCTTCAAGGACAGCATGTTAAATGTGTTGAATTTAGAGGAATGAATATAGAGTCTATAAAAGAGATGTACTCTATAGCTTTTTATTATTTTTCAACTAAAAAAATGTTTAGCTTTTTTGCTTTTTGCTCCTTTTTGACTTTTGTATGTGAATTATCTGTTTGCCATGTGGTTGAATATTAAACAGGCATTGGAATGTGTTTTTGAGCTTTAAATCATATTCAGATTTCTGAAGGATCATGTGACACTGAAGACTGGAGTAATGATGCTGAAAATTCAGCTTTGATCACAGGAATAAATTACACTTTACTGTATATTCACATAGAAAACAGTTATTTAAATTGTAATAATATTTCAATTTTTAATGTGCTTTTTCAAAACATTTTAAAACTCTCAAACTTTTGAACGGTAGTGTAAGGATTGAAAAATGGTGTGGAAAGCCTTGACTATTTTTAAACTAGACCTTTAGTTTGTATATTAGACATATTGAGGCTGCAGTGACTGAAAACGATGGTTCCTCTGATTGAAAATGAACCATTTCAGAGCATAAAGATAAATCCTGAGATATATTTAGTTTCATCAAAAGGGTGGAAAATATCAAGTTTTTTATTTAGCTATATCACCCATCTCTGATCTACATAGTACATTGATCTCTTATTTCAAAATAGCAAGAAATATCCTTTTTTTTTTTTTTTTTCCCCCACAGTGCGTCCTCTTTAATGAACATATGAAGTAAAAATGTAATTTTTCTGACTGTTTTACTCCCCAGCAGCCACAGATGTTCAGGACCCTCTTCTGAATCAGACTAATTGATAGACTAAATAGTTGGGATGTGAGCAGGTGTTTTGGTCTTTTATAGTTAATGCTTTATGAGTCGGCACAATCTTTGCCATTTTGAGTAAGTCTTTCATTTGTAATTCAGAACATCCCAGGAGTTGGTGTGTTTAATAGGCCCTGCTGGTGAAATCATTCAGTCTTCCCATCAGCACGCAGATAATGATAATGTATTCAGCGTGTAATTTCGGTCTTCCTGTGTACAGAGATGCCCTTTCCTTTCTTGGCAAATACCAATAGGTCTATAGAGCAGATGTGTCACTCCAAAAACACAGAGACTTGAAAGCATGTAATGTTGAATGTTAAAGGAATGAAAATTGTCTTCATTTGCTTGCCCATCATGTCTTTCCAAAGCTATTCTTTTCAAGAAGGCAGTGCTGGTCACTTTTTTTTCCCAATGCAATTACAATGAATGTGGGCTAAAGGGTGCAAAAGTGCTTCATTTCTAGATTCTGAAGCCATACGACACACTCTTAGAAGGAACGGCTCCTATATAGAACCTTAAAGGGTTCTGTCAGCTCATAAACATACTTTATCACTAGAAAAAAACAATCATTTAAGATGTTTCTCCTTTTTGGTATAAAGGGTTTTTATCAAGCCCCTTTACACAAGATGTAATATAAGTCTCTGGTGTCCCCAGAATGTGTCTGTGAAGTTTCAGCTCAAAATACCCCACAGATCATTTAATAATAGCTTGTTAAATTTGTCCCTATTTGGGTGTGAGCAAAAACACGCCATTTTTGTGTGTGTCCCTTTAAATGCAAATGAGCTGCTACTCCCCGCCCCCTTTCCAGAAGAGGGCGGAGCTTCAACAGCTCACGCTTCGGATTTTTATGGTGCTTTTACATATTTTTGGAAAATGTCTTCATTCGTCGTCATTTATTTTGAAGAAGGTAAAGTGAGTCAAAGAAAGGTTTGGGATGACAGGGTGATTAAACAATCAGATTAATTTTATTTGACCATTCTAGTGTCTGAACATGCATAGGTTTATTTGAACTAGATCTTAACTTTTAGTGCTGTCATTTAAACATTTTAAATCCAATTTGCGACTATCTTCAAGGTATTTTCTGTGGCTGGATGTCATCCATTTTTTTTTTTTTTTTTTTTTCCCCAAATGCTCCAGAATGTTCTCGGAAAGCCACATTATCCCCAGATAAAAATGGAAATGACATTGTCTTCGAAAGCCTGATCTTGATTATTTCAGCAATTCTCCTGACCTTTGGGGAATTACAGTATGAGGTGAAATGGCTCCGTTCCAAACCCTGCTGAGCTGCCTTGCTGTTTGCTGTCTTAAAAGGGTTTTATTAGCGTTGATGGTTCCATGAGGAACCTGGAACATTCATGGAACCTTTTTCATTACACACAAATTCTTTATAGTGAAAGTTTTTAAAATGTTATTCACACTAAGAAAAAAAAAAAGGTTCTTTTAAGAAGTGTGGTTCCATGGCATTGCTGTGAAAAATACCTTTTGGAGTTTTTATTTTTAAGTGTACTGCCAATATAGACAACATCCTAACTAAAATTGCACCTCGTAAGTCACCTATTTAGAACCTCAATTCTTGAGGTCACGTTTCAATTAAAAGTCAATTTTCGATTAATCAAATTTTGATTCTATATATGCGTGATTTGATTCTAGTTTAATGTTTTGTTACTTTGTGTTGTTTACGTAATATATGTGTGTTCTGTGTATAATAATTATGTATATATAAATACACACATGTATATATTTAAGAAAAAATGTATTTATATATAAAATATATGTAAAATAAAATATAAATATGTATTTATACATGCATATATTTCTTAAATTTATACATGTGTGTGTATTTATATATACATAATTATTATACAGAGAACACACATATATTAAGTAAACAGACTTTTATTTTGCAAAAGATTAATTGCGATTAATCGTTGTGCAGCCCTAATTCTGGGTAATATTTGTCATTTGAGATGGTATCCTATAGGCTACTTTCTCGAAAATGACCTTACCTAGAATGCATTGTAATATACAGAAAGGATTGTAATATACAGAAGTAATATATTGTAAACGATGCATTCTGGGTAATATTTGTCATTTTCGAGAAAGTAGCATATATGTTACTTTCTTGAAAATGACAAATAAATGACCCAGAATGCATTTTTTAAGGTATATTACTGTTTCAGTGGAAAACTGTATTTTACTGTGTAAATCTGCTGTCCCTTTAAGAACGAATGCACTGATCTAATATACTGTTACACATTCAATTTTCTAACTGTTTACGTTCGCCTAGGACACAACTGACTGTGTTTGCATAAATAATCCACACGATGTGCATTTTGACATAATTGTGCGTGTATTTGACCATGCAAGCACATAAGGCTGTGACAGAGAACTGAATTTTGGGATCGCATGAATCTGAGAGTCGGCATCTGAGCTTCGGCTGTGTGTTCGTCAGCGCCAGCGCCATAAACATGAGTCCTTTTTCACAGCTTATTGTCATTAATAACACTCTAACATTTCAACTAAGTAGTACAGCAAAGATAAAGAAGTGTAACACTTTTTTTTTTTTTTTTTTTTTTTTTTTAAATTGTGAATCGATGCGAATCTGTAGAAGAATCGCGATTCGTATGTGAGTTGTTTTTTTTTTTTTGTTTGTTTTTTTCCCACCCCTAACAGTTTGGCACAAGGTGGTGTACCTGAGGCGTGCATTATGGGATTGCCTTCTCAGTGAAGGATGCATGAATTACTGCTTTAGAAAGCAGGTATCTGGTAAAACATGCATGCTTAGTTTTTGGAACAGACTTGTCGGCCCAGCCCTTTAATATGCTGCCTACATAGGCCACTTAATAGGTTTTGGAGCGTAGCCGATATATCAGGCGATCGCTGAAGGTTTCCCTCATAAATCGGCACATGCTACGATTAGACGTCTCCCTGAACCATGTAAATTCAGAGCAGATAGCCGTCCTTATCAGGCACATCATGCTTCTGTCATCTTGGGTTTTTAATTGAGTAGAAGATCGCTGTGGAGCAATTACGCTTTGATGTGCAGTCAGCCGTATATTACGCAAACTTTGTTTGACTAAACTATCTGTCAATCTGTTGCCATAGTAACCACCTGGAAAAGAGCCTTCAGCTGCTGATGGACCGCGTGGACGACATGAGCCAAGATATCGTCAAGTACAATACGTACTGCCGCAACCTCAGCAAACAGCAGCAGCAGAAGCAGCAGGTACGTTCACCTCTTCACACTTTCTTCCTCCTCGGTGGCATCGTCACTGCAGTGGCGTTTCAGCCCGAGTTCTCGTTTAGAGTGGCTGAAACATCTAATTACATGCCTGAGAACAAGAGCGCAGGTCCGGAGGAGTGGGATTGGGTGCACGTGTCCTCTTGAAGGAAATGCAGAGGTTTTGATATTAATACATTCAGTCTTTGCAATATGCTTTATGTGATCAATACTTTTCAAAGAAAAAACAACCATGAGAAAAGAGCCATTGCAAGAATAATTGGGGAAAGTCTTGAAGTTCACATCATTTGTTATGCAGTACCTGTAAAACCACGTTCATATAAAAGCATATAACAGACTTTCAGAAATATGATCTGGTCAAGCTCAGACGCAGATGCTTTATTATTTATAATGAATAGTTACAATTTACGAGCATCAGTAAATGGCTATAATCGTTTTCCTTTCCAAAATGATGTCACTTCCTGAAGGATGATGTCATTTAAATTGGCCTTTTAATAAAACAGGCTAGAATGTGATATTGAGGATGAAGGAAACCCCGTAAATCACTGCTGTTGTTGTTAACTAAAACATGTTAAAACTATTTTCATGAAATAAAGCTGAAAAAATATACAGATAGATAAAAAAAAAGAAAAAAAAAAAAAAAAGAAAAGAATTAGAAATTTTGCATGTACTACTAACTGAAATAAAATAAGTTTACTAAAATAAGTACTAAAATTACTAAACCTAAAACTGAAAATATAAAAAAACCTTGTAAAAATGACAAAAGTACATAATAAAATTACTAAAACTTAAATTAAAATGAAAACTGAAAATATATAAAAAATAAAAGCTAAATAAAATATATTAATACTATAATAGTCAATAAATTATATGAACCTGAAATCGATTAAGATTAATTTGAAGAACTAAAATTATTAAACCTAAAAATAAATTAAAGCTAAATAGAAATATAAAAAACAAGTAAAAATGACAAAAGCACAAAAAATATTAATAAATACTATAATAGTAAATAAATTATATAAAACTGAAATAAGTTTATTAAATCTAAAACTGAAGTTAAAAATTAAAGCTAAATAGAAATATAAAAACTAATAAATGACAAAAGCACAGTTACTAAAATTTAAATTAAAATGAAAACTGAAAATATGAAACATAAGAGCTCATTCAAAATATTAATAAATAATATAATAGTTCATAAATAATACAAAATAAATCAATTATCAATATAAAACAATATTTCCATTAAACTTTTGTATGAAACTGTTATTGAAATAAGAAACACTTAAAATTGATGACAACAACATCTGGCCAAATGAAATTTATTTCAAAAGTCTCCCTTATTTCACTTAATTGTTATATTGTGATTTCCATTTATGACATTGTGACTTTAATATTGTGATGGGGACATAAAAATATACTGCATACCAGTAATGACCTGTACCATAAATGGCTGATGTCGCTCTCTGCCTGAGATAAAACCGGTCAATAGATGTTATTTAGGGTTCAGGAGGGCCATCTAATTTACAATCGTAACTCGCTTCAGATTCATAATTTTATCCATTTCGCCGGGCTGA
Source organism: Ctenopharyngodon idella (assembly GCF_019924925.1). Lineage (NCBI taxonomy): Eukaryota > Metazoa > Chordata > Actinopteri > Cypriniformes > Xenocyprididae > Ctenopharyngodon > Ctenopharyngodon idella. The sequence continues at coordinate 35,582,090 of NC_067235.1, forward strand.
CAAATTGGCCAAAATGCCCTTGACATTTCAGGCTTTTGCATTGCTGGCATTTTGTAAACAGGAGTTCTGAGCAGCACCTGGAAAACCAGAAAGAGGAGCATGAATTACTACGGGACGCCTCTGGGTTAATTTTGTATGGAGTTGTTTTATATCTGACCTTATGCAAGTACAACAGGATCATTTGAAGAGAGGCCAGCCTTGAAATCAGAAAACACCCAAAACTATTTTTCAAGTCGCTCCATGATAAGATGTTGTCACGCTATGAATGTGACTGAAACGGCTGGGGTGGTCGATCATTTGTCAAAGTCTGTTTCTGTTTTTGTTCTCTACCCTGGTGAGCTTGCTTTTCCCAGCCAAAAGATCAGCAATGGTCCTCAGCAGAGAAGCCTGCAGATGTTCATTAAAGAGAGAGTAGCTCAATGGAGAGTTGTGTTAATTACTAAGAAATGTCTGGATAAAATGCAAAAGGCCTTAAAGGAACGCTTCATCTGAAATGACACATCCGGTTTGACTTTCTTCTGTGGAAAGGAGACATTTCGCAATGTCCGAGCCGCTGTTTTCTATATGAAAGAAAGCTCTAAAAACTAGAAGAAAACCCTAAAGAAATAGTCTGGATGACTTTTACACTTTTTAAGCAATTTGATAGTTTTGCATCAGGAATTCAAAGGTACTTAATGTACTTAAAATACTTAAAAATTTGAAATGTTGCCTCGACAACTAACCAAAATAAAACACGTTTAAGCTGAAGTACTAAAACTGAAATAAAAAATAAAGCTATATATATATATATATATATATATATATATATAATAAAAATGTGCTTCTGTCTTATATAAAATTACTAAAACTTCAATTAAAATGAAAACTGAAAATGTATATATATAAAAAAAAAAAAGTAAAATATAGCTGCAAGCAGCAATTATGGGGTCTAGCTGAATAAGAACAGAAAAGGAAATGTTTGTGGAAAAGGAACATCTGTGATCATGAGGTTAGGATAAAGCTGTTTAAATGACATCAGTCAAAGCACTTAAAACATAAATCGTGGTTTATAACTTCTGAGCAGTAGGTGGCGCTATGACAAAACTCTGCATGCACCCTTAAGTCATGCCTGTGATAACATGTACCAAGTTACGTGTCAATACACACAACTTTTGCAAAGATACAGCCGCATATCTATTTTGGCGTCAGATTTGTTGACGCAGTATAAAACAACGGTTGGGTCTGTCAAAAAATCTTTTAATATATTTGTCATGAGTGTCTGTAGATGCTACATACCAAATTTTGTACAAAAAGTAATAAAAACAGCATTTTATGACAAAATTCAAAATGGCCGACCAAAGAAAATTGGATAGCGTTCAACTCGGCATGCCTCAAAGAAAAATCTAAGGAGACCATCCTCATGATTTTAGGACAAGGCATTCAAAGGTTATAAGCAAAAATAGCCATTTTTCCTATCTTGGCACCAGTAGGTGGCGCTGTGACGATACTGTGCATGTACCCCCAAGTCATGCATGTAATGACATTTACCAAGTTTGGTGTCAATAAACCAAATAACAGCAACAAATCCATTTTTGCATGCTTGCCGTCAAATTTTGACGCACTATACGAGAACAGATTGGCCAATCAAAAATATTTTAATAACTTTTTGTCTGGAGTGTGAGTAGATGCTACATACAAAATTTTGTGCAAATTGGACAAATGCTAGGAGGAGTTCGAAAAAGTAGGTTTTTCAGAATTTAGTTCCTAGGAAATGCAAAAGTTATGAGCATAAACATGAGTAAAACTGTTGGTGGCGCTAGAGGGTTTGAGGTAGAAACTCCAAATTTGCTATGGTAACATTTCAGACTGTGCTCTATCTGTGTGAAACTTTCATAACTTTTTACCATACGGTTCTATGGGCTGTCATAGACTCGAGCGGAAGAAAACTAACGATTTAAATAGTGGATTTTGCTTATTTCAACTCTGATTGGTGGAATTTCCTGCACAGCATCATGGGTAATGTAGTTTTCACCATGTATTCCGCTGTTAAACACTATTATTTTAAAACTAAGCTGAAATAATGTGGCCTGACGGCTTCAACAGATGCAAATGCCATCGATTAACAACCTCGTCGCTCACAACAAGGCTGACTTTAACAGTTTAGAAGTAATTGTTAAAAAAAAAAAAAAAAGTCCTATGGAGAAAATGAATTGCGCTTTTACTTCCGGAGCTCGACTGTTGCACTCCATGTAGACGAGAGCACCTGAGGCTAAACTTCTCATTTTGGATTCCATGAATTCATGTGGTTTTTAAATGACTGATGGCGTGTTGATGATTTGTATTTTGGGGTGAAATGTTCCTCCACGCCCTTCGCCTGTTGCTCTCGCCTCATTGGCACTTTGAAAAACATCGCTTTCTTCCAGAACTGAACACACTCTGCAATCATGGAGACGTTTGTCCAGTGAGACTTCAGTGTTTATTACACCATTAGCACTTCCTGTTTGACAGGATGGTTGAGCCTTTCAAAGAAATTTAAAGGGTGCCCTCAAATGGCGGCGTAATCGAGGCCAGACCCCAGCGACTTGGTCACGAGCAGGTCATCTCAACGGCTCCTACATCAACCACGCTGAAATCTGCCGTAATTACTGTTGTCATCGATCATATCCTTCCCGTCTCCGCCTCCACACAGCCGCGCTCGCGCCGGGCCCCGGGTGAACCATATAAACCAAATGACCCGCATCAATCACCATTTAATATCAAAGAGAATTGCCGCTGTGTTGGCAGTTTGCATTCCTAAATCATATGCCTAATTTCAACAAAAATGGCCGGTATCCTCAGCGGTGACATAAGTCGCACCAGCTCAAATAGGATAGGAATTCCTCATCTTTTTTCTCCATGAATATACCATGTACAAATTTGATCTACTACACCTTAAAAAATGCCGGATGGCCGAGCTTGACAAAACTAGGGCAGTAAAGGACAAGCTGTGCTGTTCGCTGCATCAACCTGAATGAAGGTTCTGTTGAAGTAAAGACAGCACTGGATAGTGTACACTAGTGTCGCCTTAACCGTGGACAGAATCACACAACTCCTTTAGTGTCTGTAATGCAGAATTATGAATAAACACAAAGCTGCTGCTTTCTTCCTCCCTTTCCTTTCCTTTCCTTTCCTTTCCTTTCCTTTCCTTTCTCTTCCTTTATTTATTTCCCTTCCTTCCTTTCTTCCCCTTCCTTCCTTCGTTTCCTTCCTTTTCCTTCCTTCGTTTCCTTTTGTTTGCTTTCATTTCCTCCCTCCCTCCCTTCCATTTCCTTCCTTTCATTTCCTTCCTTTATTCCTTTCCTTCCTTTCTTTCCCTTCCTACGTCCTTCGTTTCCTTTCCCCTTTCTTCCTTCCTTCCTTCCTTTCTTCCTTTTCTTTCCTTTCTTCCTTAGTTTCCTTTCCCTTCCTTCCATTCCCTCCCTTACGCCCTTTCTTCCTTCCTTCGTTTCCTTTGTTCCTTCCTTCCTTCCCTCCGGTGATTTATTTCTGTATTTATTTATCCTTTTTATTTATCTCCTTTGTTTTATTTAGTTTTTCTATTCTTTTTTTATTTTTATTTCTGTTTTTATATTTTGTAGTTTTCGGTTTTATTTGTTCTTTTCTCTTTATTTCTCAGGTTTCTTTTTTGTTCTTTAGTTCTCCTATTTATTTATATTTATTTATTTATGCCTCCTGTGTGGATAACCTTAAATTTTAATAAATGTAATAAATTAATATAAATATAATTTATTTATACCTCTTTATACTTGATTTAATCCCCTCTTTTTATTTGTTTTGCTTTTTTATAAGTCACTCTAAATTCTGATTGGATGAGCAACATTCTATAAGTTTTCTTTGGTCTGTATTAATGTAATGAAAGTAATAATCTCAATCATCTGGAGAAGTCATTGGAATAGTGTGGAATCTCTGAATATCCCTCCATCTCTTCTGACACCCGTGTTGATCCACAGAAATGCATCTGTATTCCAGCAGACGTCTGACTGACACCCTGAACTCGTGGTACTTTATTCCAGCGGTGTTGTCGGGAATTGGAATCTCTCTTTCCATCATTCCATTCAAATTCTATTTCCATTTCACCCTTTTGAAAACCTTTTGTCTTGCTGACGCTGCTCAGGTCGCTCCAAGTTCCTCCATGGAAAGTTTCTTGTTTCTACAGTTGATACAGCTCATTTTCTCTTGTTTTCTGCATCCTCTAGTATCTCCAAAGGAGGCAGCAGGAAAACGCCCAGCGGCAGAGTCGCGGAGAGCCGCCGTTACCGGAAGAAGACATCAGTAAGATGTTCAAACCTCCGCAGGCGCCTCCTCGCATGGACACGCTCCTCATCGCAGGTACCCGGGGCTCAACGCCCGCTCTTCTCCCTCAGTTAAACTGCTTTTTTCTTCCAGCACATTCTGCAGGGTATTGGGAATTTATAGTACTCTGTCTAGAAGAATTGATCCATGAATTGATCAATTCAGCAATAAACGGATCAGTTTAAATGGGAATGGGAATAACTGCAGGTCTTAAATCTTCACACTGTTCTTATCCTGATGGAGTCGCAGTTAGGTTTGCCCTCTTGTATCAGACAACCATCATCTCTGAAGAGGATGATTAAGGGCTGAGGTGGTCAATAGTTGCCATTAACATGATTAATCTTATTTAATTAATTTTTTTTTTTTTATTTAGCTGTCCAAGTTGAGCCAGTAATTTCTTTCTATATCTATATCTATATCTATATATATATATCTATATATATATATATATATATATATATATATATATATATATATATATATATATATATATATATATATATATATCTCTATCTATATATATATATATATATATATATATATATATATATATATATATATATATATATATATATATATATATTAATTTTTTTTTTTTTTTTTTTGAGGAAAGTATTGATCATGAATGTAACCATTATATTTATAGTATTTGTTTTTAAACCCAATGATCTGGAAACTATACACAGGGATCTGCGGATCCTTAAAAAGTGTCAAAATGTCTTAAATTCTTTAATGTAAAAATAAGGCCTTAATTAGCATTAAATGTCTTAAATATTAATGCAACCAAACTGACATGACAGGAAAGATTTAGATTTCATTTTCACTCGTTGAAAATTTTGTTTGTTCGCATCGAACCCAATGGAAGTGATGTGAAGGTCTTCATTTTTTTGGAAAGGTAATTAAGGTAATAAGGTATTAAATTGGAAGTTCTGATACCTGCAGATAGCCTGTATACAGCTATGAATCTCTATAATAACTCCATCATGACAGTGACATATTATGCAAAACAACAGCTGTTTCCATCCAAAGTTGCGAATTTAACTTGAATGCAAAATTGAAATATCGCATAAACGTTTGCGAATAAAGCAGCGTTTCCATCCCATGTGTTCAAGAGAACAAAATTGTCACTTCCTGGGAAATTGGCGTAAAATATCAGTAATAAAAATGTAAGTTGCTTCAATCGGGCTCTTTTTCCCTCCATCATAAATGAGTTGAAACACAATAAACGCTGTCATGTGATGCTGGTGTTTGGGAACACAATCATGTGAGACGCTTCTGAATGATTAAACCACATCATTCTGATGACAGACTTTGACTCAAACCAACATTGGAGATGCTGCAATGCGATTGGTCCACTCGTTAGTCCAGTTATCCAATCACAGCCTCTGCTGAGCCAAAGTTTTTTGAGGGATTTATTCAGTAAATGTTTCAATGGCAGTTTATGCTCATGTCTTATCGGATAAAACATTTATCCGCCTCAATTGAGCATGTTTTTTTTTTTTTAAATGTGCATTTTTAGAATTTATGCATATTTTAATGCAGTTTTTAAATGCAAAATCCCAAAATGCGCATAAAAATAGGTTGGTTTGTTTACAATTTTCAGTCCCTTCCAGACGATACCGTTACAAGTCATTCTCATCGGTCAGAATGTGTAATGCTCAGTTCCCTCGGGATGCGGATGGAGAACCACAGCTTCAAACTTGTTTTGTAGTTTTGTTGACCGTTGCTGCTAATATCAGTGCAGTATCTGAATAATCAATATCGCCCAGTCTTGTATATAATTTATTCATTTCCTTCTGCTTTTTCACAAGGACAAATCAACAACTACTGTCAGAACATTAAGGAGTTCACCTCGCAGAACCTTGGGAAGCTGTTCATGGCGGAGGCACTGCAGGGACACAACAGCTAGAGAGAGACGAGCCACTGCCTTTTCCATCTCTACCCGGCAACAGAAACCATTATGAAGAGCTTAAGGGGAGATCTTGTACGCAATTTTTGTAATTTGTACAATAAAAATGTATGCATCTCTCATTACCGTCTTTTCTTCTTTGTGATGTTTATTCATTATCCAAGTTCCAGCACATGTGCCGAAGACTCCTGCTGTCTGGATGAAACAGAGCTGGAAATAAACTGGTGAAGTTTTTCTTAAACTCCACACACAGACTTGGGTTTGTGCACTAAATGACTCTGGTTTTGGGTGTCTTTAATGAGGCTGTCGGATGCACTATGAAGGGAGTGTTCTTACTCTTGTTCTTCCACGGCAGGTTATCCACTCGGGAATGTTTAAATGCTGTCTTTGGTACGTAAAGATTTCCATGTCACTTCAAACAAAGGAAGAGCGATTGCATGCGATCAAAGGGTTACTGAAAAGAAGACGCATCTGCTGACGATTAAATTGTAAAAACACTTTCAGTTGGTTGCCAAGCAGTCTTCTGTGTTTCTGTGCATTTTAAAGCATCATAGGCGGGCTCTCGACGTCAAAACCGTTCTGAAAGGTATTCGGCTGCATTATCAGGGTTTCTGTGGGTCTTGAAATGGTCTTAATTCGATCTTACACACATTAAGGTCTTAAATAAGAGCAAAAAGTCTTAAATTCATAGTTATGGCATTAAATATTGCATATAAACATCTTTGGTATGTTTACTTCAGATGCAAATGCAAAATGACGTCTTGAAAAACAACAAAATGAAGTGAGGTTATGCTTAAAACAAGGGGGCATGGAGTTTGGGGCTGAGTATAAAAATCATCATTTCTATGGAAAGTCCCTATAAACATGGAAACAATGTGTATTTAATGCATTTGTAATCATTTTAAGGAACACTGAATATGAATGCAATTAATGTCCAACAATGGTTGGTTTAAAGCACATAATTAATGTTTTTTTTTCCATTTCCCGTGACCAAATCTAAAGTGAGAAATATGTTAACAAAGCATAAACATTACCTACATATAAGCTCATTAAACAGTAACACTTTATTACAGTGACAAAGAATGAAGAACTCAATATTTGTAAATTGTGTATTTTGGATCTCTAGTAAATGTGTCTTGATTTAAGAGTGTTTAGATATTTGTACTGGAAAACGAGACAAAAATACTGAAGAACTTCACTTTTAGAAGGTACAGTAACAGTTATTTCCATATGGTTGGGAGCAGAGCGATTCAAGCTACTTTGTTTTTCTAAGATGAATTAAAAAGTAACTAATATCTGTTGGAAGTTGTATTTCCAAACTCTGAAATGTTGCTAAAACAACTCATGTTTCTCCCTAGACATTTACATTTAGAGAACATATTGACGTAAAGTCTTAAATTTACCTTCATAAAACCTGCTGAAACCCTGAAGATAGCTTAATGTAAAACAGCATGTGTACTTCAAACAGTTTTCGATTTAATGAGCTGAACTTGATTCAAAATGGACTCTCTTACCGTAGCAACTCTAGCTTTAGCTTAGCAACATGTCAATGTAAAAGTAGTTGTTTGCTGCTTATGTAGAGCGTCCCGAACTTATGAAGTTTATGCTGTTAAATTACATCTACCATTTGGCAAAACGCAACTTTCTCAATTGACGCCCCTTTTAAAAGTAGCCATGTATTGGTTCAATTCAAAATATTTCATAATCCACCTTATTTTGAAATCAATTTGCTTTTAATAAGAAATCAAATACACTGCTCAACAATAACCAATATCTAAAATGTTTCCCTATATTTTATAACAATTTTATGATTGGTTTATGTACTACAAACACTTGTGCATTAAGTCCTCATGGATTTATACAATGTAAAAAATCCATCAAAGAATCCAGAAAAAATAAATGTATCATGGTTTCCACAAGCAAATCAATAAATTACATTTTAAAGTATATTTACATAGAAAACAGGCATTTACATAAACCATATTTTGTCGCATTTGTGTTTGTTTTCGCGTTTCAGTCAATACGTTTCTGCATTTTATTCAGCTGCTGAATAGGGGAGAGTGGGGTAAGATGAGCCAGTGGGTAAGTTGACCCACCCCATGTATCTTGGCAACCGTACCCTTTTATTGCCATGTGACCATATATTTTGGAACTAACCATTATTTCTGCCAGACTGTGAAAAGGAGAAGCACATGGGAGGAGTGAAAGGCGCCAGTTTACTTTAAAAACAGTTTTTGGCTTGTCAAAGTGAAATTTTAGCATAACAGATGTAATGGCTGTTTCATCAAAGCAAATTTGTCCATGTCTAAAAATATTTATGAATTATATTGGTGATTTAGCAATGTATAAAACCATGCAAATCATTTAGCTAAATATTATCCTGAATTGGTAAGCTAGCTTGTTTGTCCCAAAATGGCAGCTATGGGGTAAAGTGAGCCAAATGCTCTGGGGTAAATTGAGCCAGTGTTTACCCCACCATAAGGCAATGAATTTACAGTGTAAGTTAAATCTCTGAAGTATAAACTGCTATAATTTCAATGTAATATTATGCAGCTGGGTTATTTTTTTCATTTTTTTTTTTTTTTTTTTTTTCAGTTTATTTGATAGGAACAGTGATGAAGTACACCAAATCCTTCTCTGATATGATCCAGAAGATGTTTCATCATACATATCTTTCCACCAGTAGTTCCTAATGGCCTAACATGGTCAACATTGCAGAAAAACTACCAGACCAAGAACATTTTGACTAAAATATTTATAAGTTTCAGTAACATTTATTCATTCTAATTCAGTTTTTATTTAATTTTACTCAACAAACTCTGTTTAGTCTGTTTTTGGGAAGGCTACAACTTTGGTGTTCAACATATTGTTTCAGAAATGCACACAATTAAAGATATTGAAATTTCAACTTCATTTGGTTGGTTTAGTTTAAGGTAGCTTTAAGAAAAGAAATATAAATATTTGCAAACGGATATTTGATTATTGAATTAGTTTTCAAAAGAGGTTATCTTAAAAATTTCACATGGGTTTGATTCAGATTCAGTTAGGTGGTCAGTTTACACCCACCTGCTGACTTGGCTCAACTTACCCCCAACCTGGGGCAAATTGAGCCACAGGAACACTTTTTTTTTATAAGAAGCCATATTTTTAGAACCCTTTGTTATAGAACTATTTTGATCATTTAAAATGATAGGAAACATCCTGAAATTACTTTAAATACTTTCATTGTACTTCTGCCTCATTTTCCCTTATCGTGAGGACAAGTAAAAAATGGCTCATCTTACCCCACTCTCCCCTACGAAACCGTTTTGGGCTTTCTGCGAGACAGCGCCCTCCGGCTTCCAGTATGAATGAAACATATTACACGAAAGTGAGCGCTCCATAATGTTTAGATCGCCTCATTTTAGTTAAGAATAAAACGACAGGTCATGCAAAAAGTGCGGGGGACGAATTTACGATTTATTAAAAGTGAGGGGGACACGTCCCCCCCGTATTCTACGCCCATGAGTGGCAGCATTGGAGCGTGAATGCCGCAAAAAACACAAAACACATTCAAAATGGCGACTGACTGTACAACTAGATTTGACAAGAAATATGAGGTATATTTTTAGGCTGCCAAAAGCTAAAGAAAAGAGAAGGTATAATGGATCGCTGCAATTCACAGAAACAACTGGACTACTGGCAGCGAAATATGGATTTGCGGTTATCATTTTTTGGTAAAATAATACCCTATATATTGTATTGTTATATATTGTATTGACAACTCCTCAATTAAATATTTAGCATCTTAAATTCTGCATAATTGGGTTTTTTAAATAAACACAAAGTTTTAGGACTGGGTGATATATATATAACATTGATATAAGTGATCACCCGGATTTAAACCTACCTATATTGTAGTTATATAAAGCATTCACAGGCAAATTTGCTTTATGTATTTCCCCGCCGTCGAAATCAGGCGCATATAAATGTCTGGAAACACGATTCATGGCTGCATGCCAATATCCATGGATTACTGGATCTTTGGTAAGTTGTAACAGGAACACTATCGAGTCCAAACTTTAGTTTAATCGTTTGTTTTACTCCTGTTTACTCGCTTTTTCGCAGTTTTCCCTAGTTATGCAGCAGCTCTTCGCCACTCCGGCTGAGGGGACGTGTTCCGGCGGGAAAGTGACGTCAATGACGAGAGCAATAACAAAGTGCAAAATAATTAAGACAATACATTAAAATAAAAATATAAGAAATACCAGTTTGCAACAGCATAACAAGCCGTTTTAAACAGCAAAAAAAAAAAAAAAAAAAAACTGGAAGCAATGATGCCGGAAGCCGCGACACATTACATTTATAAATGGCGGCGCCTATAGTAGTTTTTGGGCTGCACAATTAATCAAAATCATTTACAGTCAAAATAAATCTTGAGATTTTATTACATTAACATGATTAACAGTGTATCAATGCTATTTTAATGGTGTATTATACATTTAATTTTTTGTTACTATTATTAAATACATTTATTTTACTATATACAACAGTAATGTGTTTTTTTTTTTTTTTTTTTTTGTAGGCTGAGTTCATTGATAGCTGAAATAAGTCTGAGCTGGTTCTTTTTAAGATTAAACCCGAGTGTTAATAATATCCATTGGCAGCAGAGAGTGGGCAAAACATTAATTTAGAGATGAAAGTATTGCTTGTTTCTAGTTTTTCGAGATTATTTTTTAATGTAATTGTCTTTTTTTTTTTTCCTGGATATAAGCAGCAGCAGTACGAGGTGGTGTTGTATATTTAACATGGTTCAATATATAATAATAATAAAAAAAATTGCTATCAGTCTTTCTAACTATCTTTGGCCAAATGCACTAGTGGCTCATAAATATAAATTAGTTTTTCATTTTGTTTTTGAGGGGCTTTTTAAAGTGTGAAATGTTTTTTGATTGGGTTTCTCTCATGCTCTAATAAATGCTTGATAAACTTAAAGACCTCTTAACTTTTTTCTTATTTGTCAAGCCAACTTTTTGAGTGTCGGTACACTGGAGAAAAATCTCTAACAATTAAAAAGAAACAGCAAGTAACTGAATTTTAAAGTAGAAAGACTGGATTTTATTGTAAAACCTATTCCAATAATCCTTGTTTCAATTACAACTTCGAGAAATCATTTTCACAGTGTAAGGGTGCTTCGAAGTCAGCTCACTAGGTAGGGCTCCGTCCAGCATCTCCATTGAAGACTGTGATGTCCTTTGCTCCTGAAAATAAGCTATATTGTGTGAGGAACAGAGCAGAACTCTCTGTTCTGAGTCTGTCATTCATGCTGAAGATGTTTGCGTAGGTCTGCGTTGCTCCGAGAGCTCGATGGCCTCCGCGTTTCGCGCGTTCTCTCTGTGAGGAAACTCGAGACGCGTGTTCCCGCCAAATATGTCGCGTTGATTACAAACAGCAGCTGCGCCTTTCAAATCAGCCTGTCAGTAATGATGGACACTGCCTCGGCTTAATAAAATGAAACGAGTTATCTCGCTGTTAAGTCATGACTCTCTTACTTTTTTTTTTTTCTTCCTCTCTGAAATTGCCATGGCAACTGCAGATTCCCTATGCACATGCGATAGAGGAGGAGAAGAGTCTCTCCCCAACCCTTCTAAAAGTAATCTTGTAAATCCTCAAAACCTAAAGAAAATATTGATTTAGCAAAGGTGTGGGTGGGAAAGATGAATGAAGGATTTGCGTGATGAGGAAAAATACGGAAGATTGCAGATCAAGACAAGAAATGCTGTGTGTGTGTGTGTGTGTGTGTGTGTTTCATAAAGATACCGACACCTCCCGTAACGTCGCTTAAATCCGCCTCGCGGTTTATCGTCAACAGCTGTCGCGCGCTCATCCTGCTCTGACGGTCTGCAGCCTGTCAGGATTCTTGGGAGAATTTATGCTAGTCGGAAAGAAAGGATGTTTTTTTTTTTTTTTAACCAGGATGCTTGGTCATAAAGCACAAGCCGCTTAATGCAGACTGACCTAAACTGTCTCTGGGATAATGATGACGAGTGGCTTGTCCTGAGAGATGAGTTCTGTCAGCGGCTGATAGAAAGGACGAACCAATGATTGACTTGGCTTTATATCTGACCGCACTCACAGCACCTGTGTTTTCTTTATAATCGCCACCATGACAGAGAGAAACACCTCCGACTCCGGTTTGAACAATGTAAGGCTGAACACTTTCGTCATTTTGGCTGCGTGAGATTCTCCAGCTTTGTTGTTGTTGAGCTGTTAAAGTTCCGCCCTCTTTTGGAAAGGGGTCCTGGAGCAGCAGCTCATTTGCATTTAAAGGGACACACACAAAAACGTCGTGTTTTTGCTCACACCCAAATGGGGCAAATTTAACAAGCTATAATAAATGATCTGTGGGGGATTTTGAGCTGAAACTTCACAGACACATTCTAGAGACACCAGAGACTTATAGATCTTATAAAAGGGGCATAATAGGTCCCCTTAAAAAAAACACAGACAGCAACAGGAATATTAGGCTGTAGGCTATATTATTCAACACTGATAATAATAATAATAATAATATTAATAAATGTTTCTTGAGCAGCAAAAAATATTTTGACAAAATAATTTTCTGTATTGTACGGAGCCCCACGCCTGACATGCAAGAAAAAAAATTAAATCGTGCGCACGATTTACTAATTCGTTCCCTCGATTTACTAAATCGTGCGCGATTTACTATTTCGTTCCCTCGATTTATAAATCATGCACATGATTTATAAATCAAGGGAATGAAATAGTAAATCGTGCGCACGTTTTAGTAAATCTAGCGAAAGAATTAATAAATCGTGCGCACGATTTAGCCTACTATTTTTTTTCCTGCATGTCATGTCCGGGGCTCCGTAGTATTGAAATAAGTGGGGAATTTTTTTTTTTTTAGCTTTATATGATAGTAAAAAATTAAAATAACAAAATATAACCAAGAAATGTTTTAGGTCTACACAGTCAAATTGACCTGCGAGCATCACATATGTGTATATGTCAAAACACATCAGTGTGTTGAAAATTTGCATGCATGTTCATGACCCTAAATGAGAAAGTCACACAATTTCAAGAAGAAAAACATAAGTTAACTGATGTTTCCGACAACTCAAGAATCAAATTGGGTCATAATGACCCGCAAAAGTACACGAGGGGTAAAGTGTTACCCAAAAGTTTTATTAATATTATTATATATATTTTTTGTACATTTTCCAACCCTGGGTTTAAGTAAAAAAAAAAATCTAACTAATGATTATTTTTAATCTTTGTGCTTAACAGCTTCTTGAAAGGGTAGAAATGTGGGCGGGGCTTGATTTTACCCATCAGGGATTGATTGGATGGTTGTGGTTTGCTAATTGCTGCGATGTCATGTGAGTGACAGGTCAGGTTATTGTCAGATGTTGCTGCGAGGGGAAGGGAAAGATGTTTTTGATTTAAAGATTGCAAAGATTTAAAAAATGTGCATGGGTAAATCAGTTAGAATAAGCACTGTAATATTCTATATTCCATAAAAAAATAAGGATTGTCATTTTTTAATTCCATGGTGACTTTAATTTTTTTTCCCTGAGGCTCCCAGTGGACGTGATTACCGTTGGCACTGGTGTCACGCTGCATTTCAAGCGGCCACTGTTAATAAATCTGCCAATAATGATGTCCAGGAAGCCCCTGAATGAGCTGTGACACTAAAAGCTTGATGTTTTTTTTACATTTGGAGCAGATAATCCGAGACCACTTACGGTCTGTTCCAGTCAGGAGTGTCAGCGGATGACCCAGACCGGCTTCTGCAGACGCCTGCAGGTGATTTAGACAAATGCTTTCAATGCGGGTTAACCTTGAGTTTGAGAAACTCGCTCAAGGTTTGGAGGCCGGTAAATTCTCCCGAAGTGTCAGCGTTTTCACATTGCTTACCTCAGGAACTGAGGAATAAATTCTCACCCAATTTTCAGAGCTGAAATCGCTTCTTTTTTCCCCCTTTATGGCCTTCAGTAAGAGCTCTGAGCTGTTCTTCATGAACTGACTTTGCAAATGTGAAATCTCTACTCTCCAGTAAGACAAGTTGCATTTAGATGGCCTTTTACATATTTGTTTGTCATTGCAACTCATGAATAAGTTGTTTACTCCAAAACCTTGTCACACTGGAAACAAATTATCTGTCAAAATCTGATCGTTGTGCCAGTAGGAATATTTAATGCCCGATGAGCGGACCATATGGCAAAGCAAGTCTTTATGAAGCTCAACACAAACAAACTAATGATCTGATTACTTTGAGCGCAAATCACTGATTTAAGAAGACAGATGTTCTCTAATGGACATATTTATAGTAGTACTTAAGACAACCATCACTTTTAACACACAAACTCAAATCATGCAGCTTGATGAGGAGAGGTGTGCTTTTACTTTTCAAAGTGATCAAAATAAACTCTCTTTGACGGATGGAGGAAGTATTTTGGAATTCCGTTTGGTGACGCAAGAAGTCGAAACATTTCAGCTTTAAGTAAATTTGACAATGCACATGTTTGTTGATGCAAATTCGTGTCTAATCCAAAACTACGAACTGAAAACCTGTATTTTGACACAAGGGACCACTATTAAGACATTCATTAGTTAAGCATATGAACAGATCTTACATTTCATACAATGAACGACTAAAGCTCTGACAGCCCATGAAGGGAATAGTTACAAACCATTAGGCCTAATTATAAAGCTTTAGCAAGATAATTAAGCATTTTCTTTTCTGCTTCTAATGTGTTCCTTGAAGTTAAAGTGAGTCATTTTTCTACTGCCACCAAATGAACCCAGTTTCCTGAACACTAATAATATTATCGGTTTATCTCTGACACTATCTGAACTGAGTTTTGCTGGATAATGATATGAATTTTGCAACACTGACATTCAGTTATTGAACTAAATTGAATCAACAGTGATCTGAATACTGACTTACCTTTTGTAGAGCTGCTTATAGCTTAATTAAACTTGTTTTATAATTGCTGAACTTTGCATATTAAGTTTTTGGTTTAGTGGCGTAAAATTGAAATTTTTCCAAGTACTCCTGTTTAGGAAACACTGTTACACTACCAATCAAATGTTTTGGGTCAGAAATTAATATTTTTATTCAGAAAGGATACATTTAATTGATCAAAAGTTACATAAATTTGTTTCCACATGAATTATTCAACAGAAATTATTCTTGAGCAGCAAATCAGCATATTAGAATGATTTCTGAAGGATCATGTGACACTGAAGACTGGAGTAATGATGCTGAAAATTCAGCTTTGATCACAGGAATAAATTAAACGATCATCTGAGTGAGTTTTGTTGAGAATTGGACATTTTTAAAAGAGTAGCAGCCAAAAAAATTGAATAAAGTACATTTCAAAATGGTGACTACTGAAATGGGTGGAGTCTTAATATAAGATATTGACTGTGATCAGTCTGAGGAGAGGAATCAGGTGCACTAAGAAGTATGTTTTTAGGACAAAGGGTTCAAAAGTTATAACCAAACGAAGAGTGAATTTTTGAACTGGTGGTGGCGCTACAGAGTTGGTGCTAGAGATCCCAAATTTGGTCTGATTACTATTTAGGCCCACCTCTATCAGTGCACCAAATTTCATCATTATATTAACAATTAAGCAGAATTAATACAACAATGAACTAAGTTGAGCTGAATAATGACACTATTGTCTTCAATTTCAGCTGTAAAACGGCTCTACAAAAGTTGTTTTCATAAATGATTAATTTTACAGCCTTCTTTTAAATCATCTGTACTGTATAAAGCACTATGTAAAAAAATGTGATTTGCCATTGGTCACCCAAACTGATAGTCCCGCCCCCAACCAATACCATTGGCTGAGTCAGTGTTGCTGAGTTGGGCTGGTTGAGATGCTCATTAAAGCAAAATGGACAACCTACATATTAGAAGATATTTTAACATTAGAAGAACTCAATGTTCAAAAGATGTAATATTTTCACAGTTCCACACCACAGATCTGCCGCATGTCCCTCTGCAGGATGATGCTGCGCTACCAAGGGCTGTATCTTGAGGTGAATTTTAATGTGTTGCTGTATCTGCTCTATGTTGGAACTTCTATTTTGTAAATTTCAGTTGGCTGAGGTGCTTGTCGCCCAGCATAGGCTTTTACCAAAACCTATTGAGCTCCTTAAGTAGGCAGCATTTAAATGTATAGATGCGAAAGCTTTTAGAACAAGGTAGGCAGCAGCATAATTATGGTCTAAATGAGGTTTTCTAAGGCGGCATAACAAGTATTTTTCCCTGACAAGCTCATCTCATAATGCACTGCACTGAAAAAATCCAAAGATAGCAAACCGAGAAAATTGTATAGTATACAATTTGTTAATGCCTAAAATGTACAGAATATAGTCCTATGTAGGTAAAAACAGACTGTATTACTCAGTGTATTTCTGTGTTTGTGAAGCCTAGCAACATGCTAAATTATAGGAGCTGTGAGTCACTTTGTACAAGGAGCACTATTTGGAACAAACTGATTTCTTATGAGGTTCCATTTCAGTTAGGATGCTTCCTATATAGGCAGCAAGGCCACCTTCTAGGTTTTAGAACACAGTAGGGTGACTAGATGTCCCTGTTTTCTGTCCCCAGTTTTTGGTATCCTGTCCCTTTTACAGCATGCAAATTGCAAATGCTACAAAAAAGGCCGCTGCAACTTAACCTGGAAGAGAGCACTTAAACCATCAATTATCAGTAAAGAAACTGATCCAGTTCTGATGCTCACGTGTCCACTGTTGGCTCTTTCAGTGGTGGACAGGGGTCAGCATGGGCACCCTGACTGGTCTGCAGCTATGCAGCCCCATACACAACAAACTGATGCACTGTGTATTCTGACACCTTTCTATCAGAACCAGCATTAACTTCTTGAGCAATTTGAGCTACAGTAGCTCGTCTGTTGGATCGGACCCTCACGGGTCAGCCTTCGCTCCCCACATGCATCAATGAGCCTCGGCCGCCCATGACGCCGGTTCACCGCTGTTCCTTCCTTGGAGCACTTTTGATAGATACTGACCACTGCAGACCGGGAACACCCCACAAGAGCTGCAGTTTTGGAGATGCTCTGACCCAGTCGTCTAGCCATCACAATTTGGCCCTCGTCAAACTCGCTCAAATCCTTATGCTTGCCCATTTTTCCTGCTTCAAAACATCAACTTTGAGGACAAAATGTTCACTTGCTGCCTAATATATCCACCCACTAACAGGTGCCGTGATGAAGAGATGATCAGTGTTATTCACTTCACCTGTCAGTGCTCATAATGTTATGCCTGATCGGTGTATAGTTCACTTTTTATGCATAGGCGAGGGTCAACAGTGTGCATGACGCGAAATTCGTCATCAGAAGAGTACGCGCACCACTGGATTTTTGTAATCACACGTACTTGTACGCACAGGTCACACATGTGCATTTAATTTTTTGCAGTAATTAGTTTATCCACAAGGTGGCAACCGTGCTTCTGGGGGCGTCGATTCACAAGGTAGTCGAAGAAAAACTGCATAAACAGAACAGACCGGAACACATGCAAGCTACTGCGACAATGGAGCCTACATAGACGAGAGATTGTGTGAAGAGGTTAGAAAGTACCCTCTCTAGCTCTAGCATGAGAGAGTACAAAGATGTTTACATGAGTTGCAACTTGTGGCGAGAGATTACTCAAAACTGCGCATGCGTCGAACGCCTGTGTACGCGTACGAGTCAAAAAACAAAGTATACCCAGGGCTTTAGTACACAGTTATAATAGCGTTTTTATTTTTGAAAGAAATGTGCTCACCAAGGCTGCATTTATTTGATCAAAAATACAGTCAAAATTGTAAAATATATTACAATTTAAAATATCTGTTTTCTATGTGAATATATAGTAAGGTGTAATTTATTCCTGTGATCAAAGCTGAATTTTCAGCATCATTACTCCAGTCTTCAGTGTCACATGATCCTTCAGAAATCATTCTAATATGAAACAATGCATTATTTTCCAGGATTCTTTTGATCAATTTCATGCATCCTTGCTGAATGCTCTTTCAAAATAAAAATATATCTTACGGACGCCAAACTTTTGTACGGTAGTAGCTCTATACCGCATCGTTTGCAGCATTCTGATTCTGTAACGTGTCACAAATGTGCAACTCAATACCGGCCGGTCAGTGTTTTATTTGATTACCTTTTGTGATAATCAGGACCAGCTGAAAATGCCCATTCGATTCTGCTCTGACTCTGTATGAAAGAATTGAATGATCTGCAATCGTGCACAGGAATGATTTGGCCTTTTTCCCCAGCTCACGTCGAGATTCATGAGCTTTTTAGGGGTTGGAGAATATTAATAATGCCGGACATGACACAGAAGATCAACAGCATTATAGTTGCAGCTTGTTGTTTTGCCTCCATCAAGGTGATTTCTTTAAAAGGTTACCATAGTGATAAAAGACACAGCTAAAGACTTGATTTTGACCATTTCCAGGCCATATTTTTGATGTGTTTTTTTTTTTTTTTTTTTTTTTGTGCTGTTAATGTTGTTTCTTTGAAGGTCTGAAGAGCATTTGCAACCCCTTTCCTTTTGGCATATTAATGTTTACTGGTAAATTAGTTTCAAGACCTTCAAAAGTTCTGTGGCTGTTAGTTTTGAGCTCTTATTTGCTAACATCCACCTGAAGGTTGACAGAATTCACCTTTGGCATGCTTTTTTTCATGTAATTTCACATACTATTTAAGGACATTTTGGGACGCAGCCATTGAGAATTGCTTTGGCACTGGCGGTTTTGTCACGTCTCCACTGGGCAGTCAAAATCAAGGTTGACAAAACATGATTGATGGCTTGATCGGCTCAGCGGGACAGCCAGTGCCAGGGTTCAATATAAGCAGGGCTTTGGAAGGCACAAGGTGGAATAAAACAGCTCTCAGAGGTTTTTGTGGCATTGACATAGAGTTGAAGGACCATAAACCCGCGGTAATGTATGAAGCTCTCTCCATTGTGTGACTGATAGTGATGGCCGACGCTCATTTCCGCAGCACTGCAGGCGTCCAGCTGCCTGTGTGAATCCTGCGCTGGCGTATCTGTGGGTTTATAGCCCGCCGCATGTGTATGATTAGTGTTACTGCGCTCCGGACAACAGCATATGAATAATGGAGAGGTCACACGCGGTCAAAAGATCCAATTCCTTCTGTGAGTGCCGCTGTCGGGTCTGCTGAGCTTTGCTTTCAGATGAGGCCGAACATTAGGTTTTCAAGAAGACCTGCTGTTTTAAATGACCTTTCCCATATAAAAAGTCATATGGCATCGGGTTGGACTGTATGAATAAAATCTGATGTCATGGTATGATGATGTCATTTTTAAAAAACACGGTTACTGTATATATATGTGTTTCTCAACCTTTCTTTGTCCCCACAGTATCATCACTAAAGCACAAACCTGATGTATTATAATGGATTTTCTTCATTTATTTTAACCTGTAGTCATCCCTAACATATTACGTTTTAGGTTTAGTGATGCAAAATTGAAATCTTTCCAAGTACTCCTGGTTGGGAATCAGTTACACTACCAATCAAAAGTTTTGGGTCATATTAGAATGATTTCTGAAGGATCATGTGACACTGAAGACTGGAGTAATGATGCTGAAAATTCAGCTTTGATCACAGGAATAAATCAAACGATCATCTGAGTGAGTTTTGTTGAGAATTGGACGTTTTGAAGGAGAAGCAGCCAAAAAATTGAATACAGTACATTTTAAAATGGTGACTATTTTAATGGGTGGAGTCTTAATGTAAGATATCGACTGTGATCAGTCTGAGGAGAGGAATCCGGTGAACTAAAAATGTTGTTTCTAGGACAAATGGTTCAAAAGTTATAACCCAACGAAGAGTGAATTTTTGAACTGTTGGTGACGCTACAGAGTTGGTGCTAGAGATCCCAAATTTGGTCAGATTACTGTTTAGGGCCATCTCTATCAGTGCACCAAATTTCATAATTTTCCTATTTACGTTTGCCATAGACTCCCATTCGGGAAGAAGAATATGAAAACCAACAGATACAGCACCTTCTGTGCATGGCCCCTAATTAAATATGTAAATGATCACACTGATGATATTTTTGCATTGACAAAGCAACAGAATTCATTCATTTTTAATGAGATTTAACAACAGTGACATTTGGCGATAGCGTGTTTAATTCTATGCTAATGAGCATTGACGCAAATAGTGGATAAAATGTTGTGATCTGTTTCCTCTTTCACTGTTATTTGGTTTTCTCTGCCCACATACAGGGACATAATAAAAGATCCGTGGAAAGCCGTTTGAGGAATTTGTGTGAGCTTGATTCATGCATTCATAATCGTTCGTCTTGTTCACGATTTGATGTGTTTTGCAATTTATATTCAAACATTTTTGCAGTAAGAAAACTGATTACTTGAGGAATGACTGACAATGCGTCTCATTTGTGATCAGATTTCAAAAGCTACGGCCAGTTAAAAATTCCCTACAACCAACAATACAGCCACTCAGAGACATGATTTCAGCAAGCAGTATTCAGTCGGTAAAGCCATGACTAACCTTGGATATTTTCCACAACTTCTTACCAAAGCGGAACAGAGCTGTGTGTGTTAAAAGTTTGTGAAAGTGTTTGTAGGATGAGGAAGAACACTCCTCCTGAATGTGGCTTATCGTGATGCAGACAAGCGTTTTGAATGCCAGACATGAAAGGAGATGAGCTACACAGATAAACTCTCTAAAGTCTGAGCTCTGGGCCAGACGTGCATCGCGAGATACGTTTCTCCATAACCCACAGAGATATTTGCAGTAAAAAAAGAGTCGTCTGAGCAGACGTTTAATCTCACT